>NC_051323.1:16562920-16863935 GCF_015220235.1 Choloepus didactylus | reverse complement strand
TTATTTCTTCATGTAAATTTTAGAATAAGTTTATCGACTCTGAGAAATCTATCTTAAATTTTGATTAGCAGTGCATTGATTTACCAATTTGGGGGATAGAATTGTCCTTTCATGTATTTACAAGAGCATAGAGTGCCTGTGTATTCCTATAATCTCATCTGACTTTTAAAGTTTCCTCTATAAAGGTTTTGTAAAATCTTTGAAAATTAATCCCCAGACAGGGATTATGTTTATTTGCTGGTTGGTTATTATGAATGTATAGCAGGGTTTCTCAGCCTTGGCAAAATTCACGTATGCATTGTAGGCTGTTTAGCAGCATCCTTGGCTTATACCATTAGATGCCAGTAGCACCCCTTCCTCAGTTGTACCAAACTGTTTTTAGACCTTGTCAAATGTCCTCTGTAAGTGGGATTGCCAGATAAAATACTGGACACCCAGTATTTTTTAAAATTCAGTTTTATTGAGATATATTCACATACCATACACTTACCCACGGTGTAAAATCAACTGTTCACAATACCATCATATAGTTATGCATTCATCACCCCAATCAATTTTTCAACATTTTCCTTACTCCAAAAAGAATAAAAATAAGAATAAAAGTAAAGTAAAAAAAGAATACCCAAAGCATTCCATCCTCCCCTCCATCCCACCTATTTTTCATTTAGTTTTTGTCCTCATTGTTCTACTCATCTGTTCATACACTGGATAAAGGGAATGAGAGCCACAAGGTTTACACTATCACACAGTCACACCATGTAAACTTCATAATTATGCAATTGTCTTCAAGAATCAAGGCTACTGGGACACCCAGTATTTGTCCCAAATATTGCATGGGATATATTTTACTAAATAATTATTTGTTGTTTATATGAAATTCAAGTTTTAACCTGGTGTCCTGTATTTTTATTTGCTAAATTTTTCAACCCTACATGGTTGAGAACCAGAGGTGTAGAGAAATGTTAGAGATTTTTCTAAGTTTATTTTGTTTCTAATAACCTGGCTGAATTTTATGATTAGTTGTAATAGGTTCTTCATGCTGGTGGTTTTTCTCTGTAGGTCTGATCATGTTGTCTACAAACAATAGCAGTTTTAGCTCTTTCTTTCCCTTCAAATACCTAAATCTCTTTTTGTTTATTTTTTCATTTCTTACGAAACTGGTTAGGATCTCCAGTATTAAGTTACACAGTAGCAGTAAGAGCGCATTCTTGTCTTGTTCCCTATCTTAATGCCTAATTTTCTCCATTCAGAAAAATGTTTGCAGTAGGATTTTTGTACCAATTTAAGGAATTTCTTTTTCTATGCCTTATTTGCTAAGATTGCTAGTTATAAAATCTCCATAGATGTTGAACTGCGTTAAACGTTTTTTACTGTATCTGCTGAAACAAATACATAGTTTTTCTCCTTTAATCTTTACTGTAATGAATAACATTGATGCATTCTCTAATGTAGCTTCTTCATATTATGGGAGAAACCATATCTGATTTTTAGTGCATTGCTGGATTAATTCATCTGATACTTTATTTGGTATTTTTTCAGCCTCATTCATAAGCGAAATGAGTCCATATGCTTTTTGCTTTGTATTGTCCCAGTTCGGTTTTGAATAAAGATTAAATTAGTGTCACAAACACACTGAAAGGCTAGGAAGTTTTCCCTCTTTAAAAATTTCCAGAACAATTTGTGACGAGATGAAGATTATCTGTCTCTTGAAAGTTGGATGTAAAACCATCTCGGCCTGGGGCTTTTTGGAGGGGAGGTATGATGACCATCTCAATGTCATTGGTGCTTATTGCTCTATTCCAATATTCCATAACTTGGCATTCATATTTCCCCAGAAATTTATCAATAATGTCTAGATTTAAAATTTTTGGTATGACATCCATAATACTTTTAAACTTTTATTTTAGAAAACTTCAAACATGTACAAAAGTAGCCAGATTAGATTAATGGAGCACCTTGCTTCAATAGTGATCAAACTGTGGGTCCATCTTCTTTCATCTAGACCCCCACCCACATCCAGAAGGGACAAAATGTAGGGGGAAAAAAATGGCTTTTTTGGAGTCTGGGAATGGGTGCCCGCTTTTACGTGCCCTTACTTCTCGGAGCCCAGCCCTTCTTTAGCACCCCAGCTCCCAAAGTTAGTTAATTAATTTGTTAATTAATTCTGCAGTTGAGGCTGGGTTGAGCCTCCCTTCTTGCCCTCAGCAGATTGCTGTTTTTTGGGTCCCCCCCCCCTTTCAGGGAGCTTGCAGCAAGACAGTCTGTGAGGTCTGGGTGGGGAGGGGCGCCAGACCCCTGGTCCGGGGAACTTACAATGTTCGCTGCGATCTCAGCTTTTCCTCCAATTCCAAACTTGTGTCCAATGTGTGACTGGTTACTGGAGACCCCGAAAACACTGTTTCATATAGTTCTTGGGTAATTGCCAGCTGCTCTAGGGGAGAGACGAATTTCTGCTCCTCACCACTCCGCCATCTTGCCCCGCCTCTCCTAGTGGGACTAATCACATTTAGAATGTTGTAATGCTATCACCTTCCCGCCATCCATTACTAGAAATTTCCCTTCACCCCAAACAGAAACCCTACACTCATTTCTTAACTCCCCATTGCCCCTTGTCCCACTTCTAACCCATACTCTACTTTTCCTCTATGGTCATATTCTCTGATATTTTCTTGTGTTTACCATGGGGCTTAAATTTAACCTCTTAAATCTATAACAATCTTGTTTTTCTTTGATACCAACTTAACTTCAATAGGACACGTCAACTATGTTCCTATACTCCTCCATTCCCCCACCTTTATGTAGTTCTTGTCAAGAATTACATATTTTGCATTGAGTCCAAAACCACTGATTTATCATTACAGATTATGTATTTTAGATCCTGTAGGAAGTAAATAGTGGAGTTATAAATCAAAAATACAGTAGTATTGGTATTTATATTTACCATGTGATCTTTACTGGAAATCCTTATTTCTTCATGTGGTTTCAATCAATTGTTCAGTGTCCCTTCCTTTCAGCCTGCACAATTCCCTTTAGCATTTCTTATAGGACTGATCTACTGGTGATGAAGTCCCTCAGCTTTTGATTATCTGGGAGTGTTTTCATCTCCCCTCATTTTTCTCCTCCAGTTGTTTGTGAATTTTCTAAGTCTCTGATGGTTGACTTCTATTTCTATTCCACTGTGGTCAGAGAATATGCTTTGAATAAATTCAATTTTTTAAAAAATTTATTGAGGCTTGTTTTATGTCCCAGCATATGGTCTATTCTGGAGAAAGATCTGTGATCACTATAGAAGAACTTGTGTCCTGGTGATTTGGGATGTAATGTTCTATATATGTCTGTTAAGTTTCTCTATATCTCTCCTTTTGTTTCTCTGTCAGTAGGGCTCCCTTTAGTATCCGAAATAGGGCAGGTCTTTTATTAGCAAAATTTCTCAGCTTTTGTTTGTCTGTGAAAAATTTAAGCTCTCCCTCAAGTTTGAAGGAAAGTTTTGCTGGATAAAGTATTCTTGGTTGGAAATTGTTCTCTCTGAGAATTTTAAATATGTCATGCCACTGCCTTCTCACCGCCATGGTGGCCACTGAGTAGTCACTACTTAGTCTTATGTTGTTTTGTTTGTATGGGGTGAATTGCTTTTCTCTTGCTGCCTTCAGAACTTGCTCCTTCTCTTCAGTATTTGACAGTCTGATCAGAATGTGTCTTGGAGTGGGTTTATTTGGATTTCTTCTGTTTGGAGTTCGCTGGGCATTTATGCTTTGTGTATTTATACTGTGTAGAAGGATTGGGAAGTTTTCCGCAACAATTTCTTTGAATACTCTTTCTAGACCTTTACCCTTCTCTTCCCCTTCTGGGACACCAATGAGTCTTAAATTTGGACTTTTTATTTTATCTGTCATATCTGTGAGATCCATTTTGATTTTTCCCCCCATTCTTTTTTCTGTTCTTTCATTTTCTGTTCTGTGGTACTCGAGGGGGCTGAGTCATTGTTCAGTTTCCTCTAATCTTGTATTATGAGTATCCAGAGTCTTTTTCATTTGGCCAAGAGTTTCTTGTATTTCCATAAGATCTTCTATTTTTTTATTTACTCTTGCAATTTCTTCTTTATGCTCTTCTAGGGTCTTCTTTATGTCCTTTAAATCCTATGCCATGCTCTTCTTCATGTCCTTTATATCCTGTGCCATGCTCTCAATGTTTGTCCTTAGTTCTTTGATTAATTGCACCAAGTACTGTGTCTCTTCTGATCTTTTGATTTGGGTGTTTGGGTTTGGGTTCTCCATATCATCTGGTTTTATCATATGCTTTAAGATTTTCTGTTGTTTTTGGCCTCTTGGCATTTGCTTTACTTGATAGGATTCTTTCCAGGTATAAAAAATACCGATCTCTAATTTTTCAGATCTACAGCAGTAGGTGGCGTACACTTTCTCTAACTAGCCAGCAGATGGTGTCCGCGAGTCACCTATTCCCCTTAAGTCAGTTCTCCCCAACTTTGTCTTTGTGGTGTGTGGGGATCTGATTCTTGTGGGATTCAATTGGTGCACTAAGTTTGGGTGTGTTGTTGGTGCTGTCTGCCCTGAATGTGGGGTGTGTGTCTGGGTGGTTAGGGAGGCAGGGCAGCTTTAATAATCAAACCTACCAGGTGTTCCTGGAGATTTAAGGCTGTTGCAAGAGTCTAAGCCTTCATTTCAGTCTTGCCACAGATTGTCTCTGCCACTGACCCACAAGTCCTTGGTATTGGCGTAGGGTCCCTGGGATTTCCGAGCAGGCCCCCCTTCTCAGCTGTGCTCTTCCAGGACCTCTGCTGAGGGAAGGTTGTGCCACGTCACAAGTGTGCGCCGGCCCTCCAGGGAAGCCCTGGGCTGCCGGGCCGTGCAGGGGCGTTCCCAGCCTGCTTTAAAGATGGTTGAATGGGGTGTGTTAATTTCCCCCTTTTTGCACAGCTCCACCTTCCCAGTTCTGGGACAATTAGCTGGGGGTGCACTAAAGGCCACTGTCCATGGCTGATATTGTGGTGTGTGCACGGTGCTGCAGGAAACACTCCATCACACTGGGTTTCTTGGCGCGGCTCTGGGCTGTGGGTTGGGCCCCGGGCAGGAGTGCGCCCCACTGACCGGGGAAATGGCTGCAAGGGGCATAGTTTCTTTCTCCTTTTGGCTCCCCTCTGCCCCCCTGACCCCGAGGCAATCAGCAGCGGGCTATCCTCCACGCCAGACACCGAGACATTGGCACAGTCTGCTCCTGACGTGCTTCACTGCACGGTTCTCAACTGTCGTAACCACAGCCGCTCCTGGGTTTTTTTGGTTTTGTTTTTTTAAAAGGAACTAGTCAGTCTCCAAATGCCAACCCACAGTTTCCTCACACGCAGCACGGCCGCCGGACTTTCAGCCAGCTCACTTACTGTTTCAGAATGCAGACTCCCGGTGTTACCAAATGTACGGTCCCTGTGGATTTAGCAGACCCTGTCCGGCTGGTGGATTGCTGGAACTCGTGTCTGGGTCACTTTCTGGCTTTTATCTAGTATTTTTCACAGAGGTGTTTTTTGCCCTGTCTCACCTAGCCGCCATCTTAGGTTCTCCTCTGTAATAGCCTTTTATTATTTTAAAATCCTAGATGTGTTCACGAACATTAGGGCACAACAGGGAAGTGTTTCTCTATTTGTTCTTTTATGCTTTAGCCTTAAAGGTCTGAATGGTTCTAGAGAACATTCTGCTTTTTTCCATGTACAATCGATATCAGTGGTTCCAACTTAATCAGTTCAACACGTTCCACAGTTTCCCTAAGTTTTTGCAGAAATTCTTTACGGGCACCCTGTAGGCCAAAGAAATACCTAACAGTTTTGTGTTTTTTTTTTTAATTAAGCATTGAGGTCCAAATAACTTAATAAACATTAAAAAACAATACATATAAATTGAAAAAACTGTTATTACAAAATCCTTAAAATCACAATTACAAATGAGAATTATGTGCCTGTTGGCTGTTTATAACAACTTTTAAGATCACGGAATCATTCTTGTTCTACATGGAATTTCAAAATGGTACTTGCTTTTTATCACAGCAACCTCTGAAAATCCAGCTTCACAAATACAACTTTTAGTAAGGAATGTAGCACTATCTAAAGCGAACTGCCTTAGGCTAGTTCACAGATGTCAACTATTGCTCTCTCCCTTGAAAATTAAAAATATTACACAGCGCCTCTTTGAGTTCGCTGTGGTGCTCCATGGCACCTTAGTTCACACGGTTTGGGAACTGTGAGTCTATATGCATTTAATTCTATCATGCATTCATTTACATGAATATGTTCATATGAACAGCCAACCTGAAAGCTTTTTGGACATTTAATAAAGCCTGTAAATTCTGTATTAGCAAATATAATTCAACATTTTTCTGGGCTGACTCCCTGAGATTTTCATTGACTGTTGAGAAGACTATTTTAATTGCTGGTATAAATGACTGTGGTATATCGCATTACAGAATCTCCCTGGGACATTTTGGTTAGTGGGCCATGCTGAATTTGTAGCTTGAAATATCCAGGGCAGAGATTCTAAGCGATTGTTCCTGATGGGGAGTTTGTTATATCCTTTAGGTGTGTTTGGACAGAAAACGGGTTAAGACTCACTAGTCTACTGGACTGTGTGTGTTAAAAACAAAAACATCCCTGGATATCCTAATCTTTATTTTCAGTTAATATCTACTGATGACCTTTGAAAACAGTAATCACAGAGGGCAATTACTTTGGGTCTTAAGTGGTGCTCAGCGCATTGGTAACACAATTGTAGATAGATCACTATCCAGACATTGTCTGACCTAATATATATTTAATTGAAGGATAATAAACAAACTAAAATGTGTAGATCTTAGGTGTTCTGTTCCACGAGTTTTTAACAACTGAATACACACATGGTACTCACAACCCACAAGAAATAGAGCAATTCTGTCACCCCCAAAGCTACTTATGACCCTTTCCATTCCCCCCATAAAACTTTAATTATGTCTATTCTTATATTTAACATAAGTGGAATCATAGTATGTATTCTTTTGTCTAACTTCTTTTAAGAATGTCTTTGAGATTTATTCATGTTATTGTGCAGATTAGCTCATTTTTAAATGCCACATAGTTTTCCATTTTGTGAATACACAGTTTATTCATTTGTTTCCAGTTTGGGGCTACTATTGAATAAGGCCTGCTGTCAAATACTCTTGTACAAGCTCTTTTGGTGAACATGTGTTTTTCTCTCAGGTAAATACCTAGGAGTAAAATTGTTGGGTGGTATTTTAAGTGGAATGTTTAACTTATAAGAAACTGACAGTTCTCCAAAGTGGTTGTTCCATTTTACACTTCTTTCAGCAGTGTGTAAGTGTGCAAGATGTTGAACACTTTTTCATGTTTACTGACCATTCATACTTGCCAATTTTAATGAGTTGCTAGTCTTTTTTATTGTTGATTTGCAGTTCTTTATGTGTTCTTTATAAGGTATGTGTTGGAATATTTCCCCCAAAGCTGTGGCTTGTCCATTCATTTTCTTAATTGTGAGCATAAATTTTTAATTTGATAAAATCTAAATATATTAAAATTTACCTTCAGAGAGGGTGACTGGACCCTCCAGTACAAAATAGAAGTTGAATCCCCTCTTTGCACACAGCTGGGGGAAAAAAAAAAAAATCCAACATATCCTTTTCCTCTCCTCCCTTCCATAGTCCTTTCTGTGTCCTGCACAAGAAATCTTTCCTACCTCAAGGTCAAAGATAGTCTGTTTTCTTCTAGATTTTGTTGCCAAGTTTTGCACTTAGACCTGTGATTCATCTTTGTATTTGTGTGTGTGTGTGTGTGTGTGTGTGTGTGTGTGTGTGTAGAAAATGAGATAAGGGTCAAGGGTTGTTGTATTTCACAGATATTCAGTTCCAAAATATTGTTCTAAAGACTCTTTTTTTCCCCATTGAGTTAACTTGGATGTTGGTTAGAAATCAAGTGCTTGTATAGGTAGGTGTAAGTCTGTTTCTGGATTCTTTATGCTATTCTATTGGGATATTAATTTATTCTTGTCCTAATACACATTGTCTTGATTACTGTAGCTTTATATTAAGTCTTCAAATCAGATACTGCTGACCATATCTGATGCTTTAATTTTTATGTCCTATGACCTTGCTAAATTCATTTATTAGTTTTACTAGTTTTTTTTTTTTTTTTTTTTTTTTAGATTATATAAAGGTTTTCTATGTAGATAATCATGTCATTTGTGAACAATGACTATATTATGCTTGTCTTTCATTCCTTACACCCTTTCTTTTTTTTGACTGATTGCAAGGCTAGGACCTCCAGAGCAATATTGGACAGAAGTGGTGAGAGGAGACATCCTTCCTTTGTTCCTGAAGTATTAGAGAAAAGGATTTAATGTTTTACCATTAAGTATGATGTTAAGATAGACATGTTTTTTGCAATGCCTTTTTTCAGACTGATGAATTTTTATTCCTAGTTTACTGAAAGTTTTTTTTTTTTCATGAGAAGGTGCTGAATTTTGTCAAATGCTTTTCTACATTTATTGAAATGATCATATGGTTTTACTTTTTATTTCTTTATTCTGTTTATTTGGTAAATTACACTGATTGACTTTTGAATGTTAAACCAACTTTGCTTTCCTGGAATAAACCTTTTTGGTCATGATATCTTCTTTTTATATACTGCTGGATTCAATCTGCTGATATTTTGTTAGGACTTTTATTCTGTGTTCATGAGGAATAATGCATCTGATATTTCCTTCTGTAATATTCTTTTCAGGTTTTATATTACATACAGTATTTCATAGGGCCTTATCCATAGAAGTATCATTTTGTCAATGGCCTAAAATATGTAAAACCATAGTTTTTCATGGTCATTTTAAGGTTCCTAACAGCCACTGTGAAAAAATTTTGAAAAGTCATCTAACTAAGTTTGTAAAATTTCCACATTCTTTTTATGAACAAAAGCTGAAAATTCCAGGGAAAAAACAGATGTGAGATGAGTTGCCAATTCCAAGTTTTGTTCTTGCTAGTTGTGTTCCTTCCCTTCATGCAATCCATTTGACAGTGACTGGGAAAAAAAAAGATTCTGCACTGAGGATTAGCAAGCTTCATAAATGTTTTTGAACATCATCAATTATAGCATGGGACAGATAAAAATCTTGAGGTTCAAACCCCAAACATAATGAGATTTAATCAGAAACTATAAACCAATTTGTATTTTTGAAAGCAGTTACATTTTTCATTCTAAGAAATGCAAGAGAGGTCTTTCTGTCCAACTTAAAAATGTAAGGGAACCATATCCAACACATTTTCAATAAAAAATTCAAAAGTCACAGGGAAATTTACAAACATGTACTTTAATGGTAAAAATATACAAATTTCATATCCAATAACATTATTTGCCATTTTTGTAGAAAACATGAAGTTATATGTACCTATATACACATATTATTATAGACAGAGAAAAGATCTGAAAGGATATCATTAAAGTGAAAACAGCAGTTATCTCTGGGGATAATATTTGTGTGGGAATGCTAAATGCTTTTCAGCAATGGTTTCAGTTTTCTACATGAGACTATTCCTGTATGATTTGTGTAACTGAAATACCTTTTAAAAAACTATTCACAAAGTGAATCATGCGTCTTCACAGCAATAGAAATAACACACCAAATTGTTAAAGTATATTACATGCAGCTTCAAAAATCAAGCTGGTGACAATGTCAGAGGCCACATGCTCAAATCCTAATATAATCAAATTTTCTTACTATTTTTCTTTTGGCTAACAATTAGAAAAATAAATATTTTTAGTGTTGCAATTTAAGAAAAATTACCAGTAAACTTTCACCTTGAAAAATTTTCTTAGTTTCTTTTTGACTCAATTACCTTGCCTTAAACTTTGTCAATTATACAATTTTTTTATAAGAATTGTTAGTCATATATTCTGAGTATTTAAAATATCTGTTTTAAACACCTACCACCATGACAAAAACCATAATGAGAAAGAATAGTAACTACATAACAAGTAATGATTTTAATACAACAAAAATGTCATACACAAAATTTAAAAGAAAAATGGCAAATGAGGAAAACTTTACAATACAGGACAAGCAAAAGATCAGTACCTTTAAAATATAAATGTCTTACAAATCCATGAGGAAATGGTAGAGATACAGCATTGCAAAAAGAATTACAAATGGCTAATAAAAAAGTGTTCACTCTCTAACAGCCAAAACAAAACAGCAATTAAATAAGATTTTTTTCACCTATCAAATTTGCAATGAACTTTAAAAAAATGGTAATACTTATTGCTGATGGGCATTCATTGACATTCTTATATGTGTGTTAATACAATAAATTGGTATATATTTCTGAAGGGCAAGTTGACAATCAGTTTATCAAAAGCCTTAAAATGCTTTAATCATTTGTATTATTAACAAATAATTAATTTCATGTAAGAATCTCATTATAAATTTCCATTTTTTAAAAACTTATTTGAAAATAGACATAAATGAAGAAAACTAAATGATGTTTTAGCCAAACAGATACAAGCAAGGTTTCTCCAACTCCCTTCTTTACTTGGAAAAGAACTCAAAATAATCAAATGGAAATAATTGAACTCTTACTGCTCCTGTGCGCTTAATTTCCTCAAACACCTCAGAATCAGGAGGAGGAACCTTTCAGGTATAGGCTGGTAGAATGTGGAAGCCGGGAATGGAAGGATGGAGTCCTGCTTTCTTGCCAATCCTCTCCTCCATTACTGGAAATGAAGAAGAGACTACTGCACCAGCTTGTTTTCAAGCCAGCAACTGAGTATGACCATATTAAAATCTCATTTTTGTACTTTCTTATAACAATTTACTTAAACTTCTTTAATTACTGATTTAAGATGGTCTAGGTGATATTTCTCTACGAAGGATTCTGCTTGATTCAAAGCTTTTATTTTCACCAGAATAAGAATTATATCTTTGACTTCATTCCTGAAAAACAAAACAAAAAAGCATTTCTCCCCTTAAAAATGAAATGTACGAGGCACAGTGGTGAACTTAGAACCTAATCATCAGTGGTTAATCTAAAACAAGTGCTTTACCTTAAACCAGTATCTAAAATAGCATAAAATACAGAGATGCTCCATTCTCAGCCTAATTATAAAGCTCAAATACTATCTGACTATTAATGGGTGTATTTTGGCAAGTATCAAAGCAAGTGACTGTAAAAAGTGGAATAGCACAGGAATTTAAGCAGTACTGTGTGAGAACCCGCTTGCATAGGCCACGATGGAGTGAGCCAGGGACTGAGGACTGACGCCAGGGACAAAGGCAAATGATGCAAATCTGAGCTTGTTCTTTCCCCCTGGGGAGGTGGGTTACCAGAACGTCACCGTATTTAAGCCCCGAAACATCTGGCGCGGTGAATGCGATGTCCAGGGCAGACATGGGTAGAACACCAGACGGCAGAGCTATACTTAGCAAATGTGGAGACTTTAAAAAAATGCTCATAAGAGGTTCCTGATATACAGTTTTAATTCTAAATACACCTGTGCTATAGTTCTGGAAGTGCTTTAAAAGCTTTACATTTAAAAATGTCAACTAATACATGAGGTCTGAGTATAAAATGGATAGCTATTCCAAAAGTTACATATGAAAATATCTTCTAACTCTTCAGTATTACAGTCTCAACAGATTTTTAGAAGCATAGTAAAAGTACCAGTCTTCCTAAAAATTGCTGAGAACATAATAGAATCCTTGAACTATGCTTATGAAAGTGAAAATAATACATGCCTTACCTGAATTCACTTTTAGATAATTTATGTACAGACTGTAATAAAAACTGGATGAAGTTTTCTAGTTGGGGAACAGATGTATTCATGGCAGGATTTTCAAACCATTTTTCTGGTAGACATGCTGCTACCTGTAAATCAAAACACACAGCTGGTTTACAATAATGACAGTTATCATCTAAGGACTTTTGCCAACACATCATGATTATGCAAGTGAAATACTATTGTTCCCATTTGTGGTTGAAGAAATTTTGAGAATTTTCCCTACTTCCTTTGTTAGAGGCTAAAGACTTTTTTAAAATATCATTTTACTCTTTATGAATACTCTAGTTGTCCTTCTTTCTATATTCATATTCCTGAGCCATTAAATCAGTACAGACATAATTTAGAACTAAAAACCAAAATGCCTAAACACAAAACTACATTCAATATTATTTCACAATGAGAAATTGAATGACCTACCTATGAAATTGGCATTAAGGAGTCCAGTAAATGATTCTAAGACACACATAGTGAAAAAATGTTTTTTATCTTTTACCAATTTAATACACTGCTTTATATGTTCCTGGCAGCATATTTAATCAATTCATGTGCATTTGATTTTTCATTTTGAGAAAAAAACCCAGTTTATCTAATTTAATCTTATCCTAAAGGTAAAAGATGATTTGGGGGAAATTTCTGGCAATAACAGAAAAATGTTAAGGAAAAATGAAGTAAAAAAAAAAATTAATAAAAACACAGTGGAAGGGGAAAAAAAGAAGGGAGAGAGAAAAGAAGGAAAAACCTGCGATTGTACTGTTCATGGAAATTCTTGAACAAACAGGTTATTCTGTAGTTTGTACACTCAGTATTTTATAGAAAACAGAAAGTTGTGGAAAAAAAATTAAAATGCACCAAATATATATTATAAAATACACTTAAGAAGTTCTGCAATGCTTTCTTTCTAAAATTAAGTGATCGGTCAGAATTAAAACTATAATGAAGAAGATTTATCCTATTTTGTATCTCCTTTTTCAACTGTTCAGAAAAAATGCTGATACACTGTGATCGCCTAGAAGTCTGGCAAGTTTCATTAGGGAAATTGTGTCTCTCTTTTTTTCAAGTTTTAAAACCATCCATTACTGGTTTGAAATTGAGTCATTTGTACTTGCTTTCCTTTGTTTTATATCACAAGCACCTTGGGACTTAAGGCCACATTTTCTTGGTCTGGTCTTCTAGCCATATTGTGCAGAGTGGGGTGTGTAAATATATTTTTTCCTTTCTCCATCTTCGTGGTAGACCCACATGGTCAAAGGGGACTAAACTGAACCTTAAATACATAACATGCTTGATGATTTAACTTTAGTATATGATGTTTAAAACTACATGATATAAAAACTACAGCCAGAAAAATCATGATTGGCAAGGGACTGATACCTACTTTTGTATTTTAATTTTAAAAATTTTATATTATCAACTGAATAGTCTTGCATGTTTTTAAAAATTCTTCACCATGACTTTTATCTTATGGATGGACCATAATGATTTTTGGACATTTACATGTTTTCCAAGTATCTTTTTCTATTATAAATAATGGGAGTGAACCTACGATGGTGGCTAGGTGAGACAGGGCAAGAAAACACCTCCGTGAAAAATACTAAATAAAAGCCAGAAAGTGACCCAGAACACCAGTTCCAGCTATGCACCAGCCAGACAAGGTCTGCCAAATCTACAGGGACCGTGCATTTGGTGAAACTGGGAGTCTGCATTCTGAAACAAGTGAGTGAGCCGGCTGAAAGTCCCACGGCTGCACTTTGGTGTGGGGAAACCATGGGTTGGCGCTTGGAGACAGACTAGTTCTTTTATAAAAAAAAAAAACACAACAAAAAACAGGAGCGGCTGTGGTTACGACGGTGAGAACTGTGCAGTGAAGCATGGCAGGAGTGGGCTGGGCCATCGTCTCGGTGTCTGGCGTGGAGGATAGCCTGCTGCTGATTGTCCTGGGGCCGGGGGGCAGAGGGGAGCCAAAAGGAGAAAGGAACCACGCCCCTTGCAGCCATCTCCCTGGCGGGCTGGAGATGCTCCTGCCTGGGGTCAGAGCTATAGCCCAGAGCCCGGCCAAGGGTCCCAGTACTTCCAGGGAGTACTTCCTGCAGCACCGTGCACACGCCACAATATCGGCCATGGACAGTGGCCTTTAGTGCACCTACAGCTAATTGTCCCAGAGCTGGGAAGGTGGAGCTGTTTGAAAAGGGGGAAATTAACACGCCCCATTCAACCATCTTTAAAGCAGGCTGGGAACGCCCCTGCATGGCCCGGCAGCCCAGGGCTTCCCTGGAGGGCCGGTGCACACTTGTGACGTGGCACAACCTTCCCTCAGCAGAGGTCCTGGAAGAGCACAGCTGAGAAGGGGGGCCTGCTCGGAAATCCCAGGGACCCTACGCCAATACCAAGGACTTGTGGGTCAGTGGCAGAGACAATCTGTGGCAAGACTGAAATGAAGGCTTAGACTCTTGCAACAGCCTTAAATCTCCAGGAACACCTGGGAGGTTTGATTATTAAAGCTGCCCTGCCTCCCTAACCACCCAGACACACACCCCACATTCAGGGCAGACAGCACCAACACCACACCCAAACTTAGTGCACCAATTGAAGCCCACAAGAATCAGATCCCCACACACCACAAAGACAAAGTTGGGGAGAACTGACTTAAGGGGAATAGGTGACTCGCGGATGCCATCTGCTGGCTAGTTAGAAAAAGTGTACGCCACCTAGCTGTAGATCTGAAAAATTAGAGATCGGTATTTTTTATATCCTGAAAGAACCCTATCAAGTAAAGCAAATGCCAAGAGGCCAAAAACAACAGAAAATCTTAAAGTATATGATAAAACCTGACGATATGGAGAACCCAAACCCAAACACCCAAATCAAAAGATCAGAAGACACACAGTACTTGATGCAATTAATCAAAGAACTACAGACAAACAATGAGAGCATGGCACAGGATATAAAGGACATGAAGAAGAGCATGGCATAGGATATAAAGGACATAAAAAAGACCATTGAAGAACATAAAGAAGAAATTGCAAGAGTAAATAAAAAAAAAGATGATCTTACGGAAATAAAAGAAACTGTTGGCCAAATGAAAAAGACTCTGGATACTCATAATACAAGATTAGAGGAAGCTGAACAACAACTCAGCATCCTCGAGGACCACAGAACAGAAAATGAAAGAAAAAAGAAAGAATGGGGAAAAAAATAAAAAAAATTGAATCTCAGGGATACGATAGATAAAATTAAAATGTCCAAATTTAAGACTCATTGGTGTCCCAGAAGGGGAAGAGAAGGGTAAAGGTCTAGAAAGAGTATTCAAAGAAATTGTTGGGGAAAACTTCCCAAACCTTCCACAAAATATAAATGCACAAAGCATAAATGCCCAGCAAACTCCAAACAGAAGAAATCCAATAAACCCACTCCAAGACATATTCTGATCAGACTGTCAAATACTGAAGAGAAGGAGCAACTTCTGAAAGCAGCAAGAGAAAACCAATTCACCACATACAAAATAAACAATGTAAGACTAAGTAGTGACCACTCAGCAGCCACCATGGAGGCGAGAAGGCAGTGGCATGACATATTTAAAATTCTGAGAGAGAAAAATTTCCAACCAAGAATGCTTTATCCAGAAAAACTCTCCTTCAAATTTGAGGGAGAGCTTAAATTTTTCACAAACAAATGTTGAGAGATTTTGCTAATAAAAGACCTTCCTGACTTCAGATACTAAAAGGAGCCCTACTGACAGAGAAACAAAGAAAGGAGAGAGAGATATAGAGAAATTTAACAGACAAATATAGAACATTACATCCCAAATCACCAGGACACACATTCTTCTCTAGTGATCACAGATCTGTCTCCAGAATAGACCATAGGCTGGGACATAAAACAAACCTCAATAAATTAAAAAAAAAAAAATTGAATAAATAATGGTGTAACGCTCTTTGTATTTAAATCTATATCTGCATCTCTTTTAACTTAGGATAAATTCCTAGGAGTAAAATTGATAAGCCAAAGGGTATGAACTTTTTAAAGGTTTCCTATAAATTATGCCAAAATGTTCTCCAGAAAAGCTGATTCCTCCTTCCACCAAGTGCAGGAGACTGTTTTCTAGAACTGCAGCACCGCACATTCTGTGTGAATGGTGCCCCTGGAAAGATGTGGGGCTGTTGTTTCCCTGTACTTTTGACAACACTGGGAATCATAAATAAAAATAACAAAAAAACTTCTTGGCCAACAGAACAAGTAAATATCTTTACTATCTAATTTGCATTTATCTGATTATTAGTACTGTTAACCCTTTTCACATGTTTCCAAGTTATTTTTACATATCTTTTTTTTTGTGAATTGCCTAAATGATGTCTTCTTGCCATTGTTAATTTGAGTTTTTCAATTCTTTACTGATCTGTAAACGCTTTTTATATAATGTGAACACTGACCCTTGATATGTGTTATAATTTTATTTCTCAGTTCCTCAACTCTGTTTTAAATATAAAAAATTTCAAACATATACAAGAGTAGAAAGAATAGTACAGTGAGCTCCATCTACCCATCCTCCAGTTTCAACAATGATCAATTCATCTCTATATCTTTTTGGTTCATGTTTATGATCCACTGAAGTTTTATCTTTTGTCAAATTATTTTTTCTCTCATTTATTCTTTTGTTTTTAAGTTTAGAAAGGGCTCCTCAGCCTCAGATACAGTCATTTAAAGTTTCATTTTTTACATTTAATTTGTTATTTTACCTGAAACTTATAATGGTATACGGTGACAGGGAAGGATCTAATATACTTTTTGTAAACAGTTGTCCTAGCACTAAGTAATTTTTTCCTTTCTCTACTGGTGATATTTTACACCAGTAAACAACTTCTTATGTACAGAGGGGTGCTTTGGGGTAACTAGTTGGTTTAATTGATGTATATTCTTATGCCAGCACAATTTTAACTATTTTGTTTTCAAACAGACTTAATAACTGATTTTTAAAAACAGCAAAATTAGAATCAGTTTCTGCATAACTTACCTGATTGCACTTTTTAACAACTTCTGGCCCAGGTAGGGCATTAAGAAGAGCTATAATAAGGTAGCGATTTAGCAAATTCTCCAGTGCTAGCTCTCGTAAGGCCTCATCTGGGAGAAGCTCATTCCAAAGAAGAATATTGCTGAAGAGCTAAGATAAAACATCAAGTGAATATGCATCTTTTTTTCCACAGAGAAACTGTAATAGTTTCAAGAAACATAAGCGTTGGTCAAACATTTTAAAACTCTCACTATAATTAACCTTGATGAACTGTCAATTTTAGCATTGATACAAAACATTTCTGAATAAATTCCTGATCTTTTCTGACCTCTGTGTTAATTACTAATCCTATTTTCATCTTCTAAGATAACTGCTCCAAATCTGACTCAAATAACTTCACTGGAGTCTTTTCAGATCGATAATCTTCCTCCCCAGTCCAACCTCTCCCAGTGCCGGGGACCATCGGGTAAAAGACCCCAGGACCCCAGGATTCATACAAAGCTGCAGTCAAAGCTGCTGCCACTGTTACCAAGAGGTGACCTTGAGAAGCTAATCAATGCTGAGAGCTTCATTTCTTTGATATAAAAAATAAGATTAATAATAACCTGTGAATTTGGGAATAACTTAAAGTGCCCATAATAAGTCTAAAATAAATAGTGGTTGCCTTTGTGTTCTCTAAATCCAGAACTTTCAGTGAATTTTATGGTTTTTTCCACTTTCTTCCTGGTACTATATTTATTACTTGAATTGCTCAACTACCCAGAGTTTTACTAGCATGCAACACTTTTCATACTTCATGTCATTGTTCATGTTGCTCTCTCTTCCTGGAAAGCCTTTCCCTGACTCAACAACATGGCAGATGACAATTCATCCACTGAATTGCTAACTTTCTAACTGGCAAACCAAGTCCACATTTTCAGTCTTTCTCTAAATTCTCTTCAGTGGCATTTAGTACTATTCTCTTCATTCTTGAAAGTCCTTCTCTTAGTTTCCCTGATGCTACTCTCTTGTGATTATTCTAAAGCCCACAATTCATTCTAACGCTCCTTTGAAGATTCCACTTTCTCCGCCCAAATCTCATGATTATGTTTCCTAAGGTTCTATCTTAGCCCTCTTCCCATGCTTCATCTAATCTCAGAGGCTGTCATTCATGACCAGGGCTCCAGATACTGCCTAAATGTGGTTGACTCCCAAATCTCCAGCTCAGATTTGTCCCCTGAAATTCAGACTTATGTATCCAATTATTGCCTCCTAGACCTCTATATCCATATATGTTTCACATAGATATCTTCCACTAACTACGTACAAAACAGATCTAAAATCCCCCCCAAACTTTCTCTTCTTCCCCTATACCCTGTAATGTCCCAAAGAATGCCATCTGATCAGCTACCAGGTCACCAAAGTCAGAAATCTGACGATCACCCTACACTCGTGCAATTAATTAGTGATCATGTCCTTTCAATGAATAATTCATCCTAAACATCTTTTCATCCTGATTTCCCCTTACCATCTTTAGTGCCACTGACTTAGCTAATGACTTTGCCCTTTCTCTTTTAGACCAGGGGTTGGCGAACAACTGTCTATGGGTTAAATTCAGATTGCTGCCTATTTTGGTAGAGCCTGTGATCTAAGAATGGCTCGGACATTTTTAAATGGTGGGAAAAAATCAACAGAAGAGTATTTTATAGCATGTGAAAATTATGAGACATTCAAATTTCAGTGTCCATAAATACAGTTTTATTGGAACATGCCCTCTCATTCAATTATGTGCTACAGTGCCACAGTGACAGAGTTGAGTAGTTGTGACAGAGACCATATGGTTTAAAAGCCTAAAATATTTGCTATTTGGCCTTTTACAAAAAAAAAAAAAAAAAAAAATGCTTGCTGATCTGTGCTTTACAGTAAGCTGGGTTTAAAAAAAAAAATCCATAATTTAATTTTTTGCAGTTTTCTGTTTACCTTTAGACCTGACCAGAACTGTCTCTCTTGGAACTTTGAATGTGGTGATGTTTTGTCTTCTATGACACTACTTTGAAACAAGGGAAAGAAAAAGGAGAAAAATGCAGATGATAATCTTTTAGAATCAGGATCTAAAAAACTGAGATTTTTTTTTTTTAGAAACCAAATTAAGCCTTAATGGAACATAAATGAAGGTGTTCTGATGATTTCTATCAAAATTACAAACGCCTGTATATACCTACCAGTCCTATTTATAGGTATGCCTCCTGTAGACATACACACATACAGAATATATGTATAAGATTATTCACATCATTGTTGATAATAGAAACCACTGACATGCCCAGCAGATACAGTACATCTAGAGGACAGAATATTACGTGGCTTAAAAAAGAATGAGGAAACCACCTCTATAATGCCATAAAAAGATCTCAAAGATATAAAAATGTAAAAAGTAAGGTACAAAACAGTAGCTATAATGTTTATAAGTTACTTCCTTTTCTGTAGAAAGAAGGGACAAATAAGATTATAACATATATTAGTACTGTATCTGCATGAAGAAATTCTGGAAAAATAAAAATTAATAAGTGACTATTAATCACTGTGCATGTCTGTGTATAGACGAGGAAGGGTAGAAACTGGGTGAGTGAGGGAATAAGGGAAGTGAGGGAAGGAGGGATAAGACTTTTCATTTTAAATATAAATGAATAAAAATAAACACACATTCTTGAACTATAAGGATATATGACTTATCTAAAAAATTACAAAACAAATCTTACCAGGACAGAATTTTTATATGCAGACATCTCCTCAAGATTCAAAATGTTAAATCTATCATCTAACCTATGCAGAAAGCATAGCGGTTCCTTTTATTCCCCTCTGTGAAGCTCTTCCATCTTGTGCATACTCTCTGGATGACTACAGTTCATAAGCCATTACACTATAAATCGATGTATTCTTAGCAACTGTAAGAACATGTATTAAATACTACTTGTTTCCTAATTTGAAGTGAATACAGAATTCACAGATGTCGTTTCTGGACCTTTGGTGACATGCTAGGCCCTATACTGTGCTTCCTCTGTGCCAGACACCGTTGGGTTCCAAGTACTGTCTTCATCCTCATAACATCCTGTGAGGTAGTCACTGATTTTATCCCCATTTTACTGACACAAGATCAAATATCTAGGAATTGGTAGGTCTGGGCTTCAGAATCTGTGCTCCTAACCACTCTACGACACCTCTAATGTTCCTAGGGTACCATAAAAATGTACATGTGAGTGTTCATGTAGATGTCTAAGAAATATTTTTTGGAACCTCAGTCTGCATTTTAATAGAGTACAGGTATGTTTGTTTTGAAAATGCTCACTATAATTTCTCTGGCACTACAATCTTAAATCTATATTACATGATCTACTATTCCAAACAATCTAAAAATTAACAGTTTTTACCTCTTTGGATACAGTGGAATAAACACATCATCTTCTACTGCCTTCTTTATTCTTGAAACAATGGATTTAAGTAAATCCTAGTATTTAGAAATTTGAATAGTATCAGTGATAGTCATAGGTGGAAACAGGTTTACCAAAAAGAATAATTTACCAGTAGTGCAAATGTATACATGCTAACAGAATCAGTTATCAAAATAACTACCCACTGGGTACAAGAGAACTTTGTTCGTCCATTTTGCTGCATATGGCTGTAGGTTCTTTATTTTCATTACCGTATCGTACTTTGTTGCATGAATACTACTGATGGGACATGTAGATGGTAAGTTTGGGAGCTATTGCAAATAATGTTGCTGTCAAAGTTCCTGGATACATGTCTTTGTAGTCCACATGGACCTACATTTCTAGTGGGAGTATACACAGAAATGGAATTGCTGGGACACATGATGTGTCCCTATGTCTGCTTTTGTAGAAAATGAGAAACTTTTTCTAAAGTAGTGGGATCCCATTTATACTCCCACCAGTAGCGTGTGAGAAATCCTGTTTCCCTACATCCTTTCCAAAACTTTTTTTTTTTTTTTAATGTTTGCAATTCTGGTGGGTATACTGTCAAATGTCATTTTGTTTTCATTTTCATTTCCCTGTTCAGTAATGTGATGTTGAGCATATTCTCATATTCTTATTTGCCATTTGGACATGCCCTTTTGCTAATGCCTAATTAAGTTGCTTACCTACTTTTGTATTTTTATTTTGTATTAGATTCTGCTTTTCTTATTGGTTTGTAGAAGTCTTTCACATACTCCAGCTATATAGTTTGTTCATATACTTTGTTGGTTTGTCTATGTCCTCTGACCCAATAAAATAACTTTGGCAAATTTGTTTTACTGTTTGTATATCAAAAATTGGAAACAACCAAAAATTCAATAATTGAGAAGTTCAAGGACATAATGTTATATCCATCCACTGCATGAAAATATTATCTGGCTGAAGTTTATGAACACGGTAGTAACATATGCAAATATTTACTGAGATAGTGTTAAGTGGAAGATGCAGGATACAAACTTACATGTTCATTAGGATTATAACTTTGAAAAAGGCTGAATGAAAAGATCCTACAGTGGTATCAGTCTTTTACTAGGATAAAGAGGTAATAATGGGAGTTAAAAATTTGTTTTACATTAATCAAAAAATTTTCTATAATGAGATATTATTCTTATTCTTAAAAAAGAATCCCTATTTAAAAGTGAAAATAGCATACTACATGCTAGAGTAAAAGTTATTTTTCAATAGTCAATGATGATGTATGTAGAACAAATAAAGCTGTCATATATCCTATACTAATCAAATTACTAATAAATGTAGAATTCAACCAAATATATTTTTCAAAAAAAGAACATCTAACTGAAGTCCCATTTCTCTTTCCACTTACTTATCTTTAATATATTCTTCAAGCTGTCATATATCAATATTCAATTAACAATAAAAACAAAACTCAAATTTACTTCATTTCCTAAACATTCTGAATTCTGTTAAAAGAAGAATCATTTTCTAGATAATATGTCTACAAAGCAGTATCTGTGCTTATGTAAATTATTGAGCTAGGTGTTCACGCTAGAAAAGACAGTTATGTCTTAATTTTTTTCATTTAAATTATTTTGAACACCAAACTTGACAAATACTTCCATATTTGTTACATTTTTGTTTCTTAAAATTAGTTCACTAAAAATTGCTAGAAAGGACATTACTGAGTGAACTAACAAGAGGGGAATACAGAATGTTGTGGATAATATAACCATACATTATATGGTTATAATATGGTTATATATGGTTATATTATATATATATATTTATATAATATATATGGTTATATATATTATATGGTTATATATGGTTATAATATGGTATATAATATATACCACATATAATATATGGTATAATATAACCATAGTTAACAGAATATCTCTATTCCTAGGAAATATGCAACTTACTTTCAAACTTTTCAGGAGAAAAATATGTATGAGTTTATAAATGCTAAAGCAAATGGGAAACTATATTAATGATAGCTGAATCTGAGTAAAAGGGCATTAAGTGTATACCATTCTTACTCATGAACTTTAAGTTTGAAATTATTTCCAGATTAACTTGTTTAAAAACAAAACAAAAGAAAACCTAAACTCACATATTTTAAAACAACTCTGAGTTCATTAAATTTTTCCAAGCATTAAAATATGTTATTTGGTGATTAAAAAATTTTTTTTCCAAACACTAAAGTTTTACAAGCATTCTGAACTACACAATCAGACTCGCACACACAGATAACCTGTCTGTGTACAAGTTAAAACCATTTTGTAAAGGCATTTATAAGCTCTAGCCAGTGGTTTCTATAATGCTTTGTATATCCATGGAGCTACTCTTGGGGTGACTTGTGTTGGTACAAGGGTGCTCAGGAATGACGGCAAATGCTTGAGTAGGAACAGCTTTGATTTCATGTGTGTGTTTGTGTCTTGGTCTCGGGTTCTGTAAGATTTTATTTGGAAAAGATTCTCTTAATAAAAGAAGTTTGAAAACGATCGATCTATCTGAACACCCACCTAACGCATAGGTGCATTTTTACATCTCTATTATGCCTGGAACATTACATGACAGGGAATCACTATCTTCTGAGGCCATCCATAACTTTGGATAAGTTTTCAGTATGAGATTTCATTATGTCTTATTTCATTCCTTGGTCCTAGTTTACTCCTTCTGTCCTTGTCAAAACTGGGGGATGCTTCTGGCATCTAGTAGGTCGAGGTCAGGGATACTGCTAAACTTATCATACAATGCACAGGACAGTCCCACTGTCAAAGTGTCATTGGGTCAAAAACGTCAATAGTGCAGAGACTGAGAATCCCTGATGTAGTCTACCCTCCTAATTATGCAAAGAACTCTTTTTCTACACCCCATATAAAAACTTCATGAGTGAATGCATAACAGCACTGAAAGGCTTCAGTGATTACAAAGTGCCTGGCCTGCCACTTTCTAGGCAAGTCTTCTTCTACAAGTGGCTCTTCTGTAAAACACAATTAAAATCAATACATTTCACAAGGTTGTGAAGAGCAAATATGAAATGTGAAGTATTTTATAAATGGTAAAAATTTTAAATTTAGGTTGTAATTGTATTATCCTATAAAGACAGCAAATATATAATCCTATATATCTGTACTCTAATGGCTCTTACCTACTGGTCCTTTGTTCTGTAACAACACCGAATAAATCTACTCCTTTGAATATCAACACTATCTCCCAGCACATCTTGTTTTCTTTAGGTTAAATATCTGTAATTGCTGCAATGGTTTCCATATATCTTACCTGTGTTTTTATACTGTAGGAGGTAAGTGAAGAATACCTGTCCCCATCAATTGCCTCATATTCAAATCCTATCCTTCAAGTCCCAGCTCAAATGCCGTCTCTAACATACAATCTTTCCCAAACTCACTGCTGAAAATAACTTTTCCCTGCCTCCCTTCTGAGGTTTCTCCCTTCACACTTTATTTGTGCTGCTCATGAGAAGGCAAGGCAGTCAGTGAGATGAACACCGGCTTTAGAAGCACATCAAACAAGGTTTAAATCCTAGCACAGCGTTATGTTAACAGGTTTTGAAATTCAGTTTCTTCATCTGTAAGATGAGGCTACCATCCAATTTATATAGGGCTATTGGGATTAAGTGAGAAGACATAGGCACAAGATCTAACAGAGTGCCTAGTACATAACAGGGATTAAAAAATAAGTGCTTCTTGTCTTCCCCACTTTTATTTCTCCCACTTCTCACTTCCTGTTTTAGATTACAGCTCATGTACCTCTCTTATTTCCTGTAAGATTACATTCCAGACAGTATTATGCCATATCCCTCTTTTCCCTCTCACTTTTCCTTCTAGTTTCCTCCCTCAAGGCCTCATTACATGTGCTAAAGTTTAATAATATTTGCAATGAGAGTATGACATGCCTCCTTGCTTTTCAGCCACCTTGGTCATTGTGCTCTGGGTGCACTCCAAAAAGCTCAACACAAAATTGGCTTACTTATTTAACTGCATAAGTATACAACATTCTCATTAACAAACAAAATGGTAATAACACAATATTACATTGAGAATAAGATTCAGCAGACCCTAAGCAAGGTCACTGTAAAAAGTTTCTCACTATATCTTATTTCCCTAAACTCAATTCTAGATTACTGTAAGATGAAAATCTACCCTACTGAACTTTGAAACCTGAAAGAGATTAATGCTCTTAACTTTGGCAGGTTACAAATAACTAGTTTAAATAATGGATGATAAACTCATTTTGAAATCATTGTTAATGCAAGGCCAAAATACCCCTGGACTTTTGCAAAAGAACAAAGGTAACATATCAGTTTTTTGTTTGTTTATTTCCTTTTAGAAGGAATGAAATTTGCCCTAATGCATTTATGTCTGTTCATCTCTATAGGGCCGACAATGTATACTCACAAGCCTAAAAGCTGCTAGGCCATGAGAGCGTCAATCAGACCACTGAACATTTATTTATTCCAATAAGAATAAAAGTAATAATCTGGGTCTTATTACATGTATATGCATACTTTAATTAATTAATAAAGATTACCATTGCTGTTACAGTGTTCAGAAATATCACAGCTTATTCTTTTGATCTTACTATAATAAAGAGGGAAAACTGGTCAATCTTAGCTCCTTTTAATCAGAAGTAAATCTATTTTTCCCTAACTAGTTTTCTAAGTACTTCTTCTGCATCTTCTATACACAAAGATTTGTAATAAAAATCATTTATAAATAAATCAAACTTGTAACTCTAGAAATTATTACCTGTTTGACTTTACTAACTTCATTTTCACAAGTGGAATGTTCTTCAAGAATCATTCTGCAATGTGTTATTAAACTTGTTGTCTGCGAGGTCGACAAGGGATCCCAAATGAATTCTACAAAGTCTGAAACAAATATTTCAGCAGTGCACAATTTATTTACTAGACTGTTTTTGCCTGTCACATATATATAACAATGACTAATTTCAGGATCCAGCAGCAGCCACCATTGATAGAAAGTGCTCATGCTGACATTTCCATTGCTTACACAAAAAAAAAAAAAAAAAAAAAAAGAATTATTGGTTGTTTTCCTCATTGGGCATTGTCAAAATTGCTAAGTGTCCTTCTTCAAGACTGCAAAACTGTAAATAAAGCTCATGCTTTCCTCTGTTCCCTCAAATGGTAAACTATTTCTAAAGACACTAACAGGTGGAAAGCAGGATAACACATTACAGCTGGCCATCAAGACTTACCAGATAATAACCATTTGTATCTATCTATACATGGTTCTATACTGATCTCTATCTACCTACCTAAGGAAAATGTAATTGTCTCTTATCATTAAAGGTTAAGAGGGAATACAACTGGCTGACCCCTGCAGACTTCCATGACTCCACCAGCAGAGGAGTCAAATGAGCATCCAGAATTCTATATGGTTCTGGCAACATCTCCCACCCCAACCCCCCACTCCTCAACATCATCTGCCCTGGGACCATAAGGGTTAGTCTCCTCATGCTCTTTAAGCAAGTTCATGTCAGTGACTGTGAGAAGCTCATGACTCCCAGAACCTTAGGCTTAGAACATCACCATCACCTGAAACCTTTCCACTGAGCCCTCTGCAACCGAAGGGTCAATCATCAGTAAACCTCCCCATTTTTCAGCCTCTGATGCTACATTCCCATTCTGGTTTCACCCCAATGGAAGCTGCCTCTCCCTGATGGCACTGCTTCCTTGCAGGCTTCTCCAGAAATGGTTATTTGCTGTTCTACATTCTCCATACCTGCAGGTGAGCGAGGTATCTACCTTATGGCTCATTTGCTTCCTTCCTACAATAACTGAGTTTTCCAGCTCACACTGTCTGAGTGTGACACACTCTCCCACCTTACTGAAGCAGTCTTCACTCCCCAGGCTGCTCTCCTCCATTCTTTGAGGACAGCAGCTCCTGGTTCTCTGCTGCTGATTTCTAACACTATTCCTAGAGAAATTCTTATAATTTAAAAATCCAGGTTCCAGTACTCTGAGATCTCAGTTCCTTGATCACACTTCTTCCAATAATCCTTTCCTCCACTGCTGGGGAAATCACCGACACAGCTAGTGGCATTGGCACCTCGTAGCCCTCGCCTACACTTCTTCCCTCTCCCTCAGTGTTCTACTATGTGAGATGCTTCAGTCTGTTTCCATTCCGCAGCCTGAGAGAGAGGTCAGGTCTAATGGAGTAGCCTGACCATACCCTGAACTCAAAACCAGGAACAAGTAGCCCCTTTATTATGTATGAGATACACACCCCTTTGACTAACTCAAAGACCCTGCTCCAGTACTCACACTTCAGCATTTTCATTTTTACTTCTACTGGATCTTTCTCATCAGCCTACAAACAAATGATTATTTCTTGTATTTTTTTTTTAAATCCCTTTCTTGACTCTACTTCCCCCTCCAGCTACTGCACCATTTCTCTCTTTCCTTCTCCTGCAAAATTTCTCAACAAAACTCTCTAAACTTGCTCTCTCCAATTTCTCTCCTCCCATTAGCTCTTGAATTCCCTTCCATTAGGCCTTATCTCCCACCATGCAACTACCCAATCTGTCTTTATCAAGCCACAGAAGACCTTCTCATGCAAAATCCAATGGTTGATTCTAGGCCTCATTTGACTTGATCTTTCAGCAACAATTGCAACAACTGACCATTCATTCTTCCTAGAAACACTTTCTTCACTTGGCTTTGAGGATACCACCCTCCTCTGATTCCAGACCTACCTCTCTGGTCTCCTTTGCTGGCTGCTTGCCATGTTCTGGGCTAGAGTAGCCCAGGACTCAGGTCACTTACCTTTCCTTTTCCATCTACTACCCCTCCTTTATTATTTAAACCAGTCTTACGACTTTAAATGCTAGCTATATGCTAAGAAACACTAAATTTTTATCTTCAGCCTGGGCCTCCTCTTCAGGTTCATATACTCAACAGCCTACTTGGCATCTCCATTTGGATAACAGTCATCTCAAACTTAACATGTTCAAAACTGAGCTCCTGATGCACCTTCCCACCCTAAACCTGCTCCTCTCAGAGCCTTTTCCATTTGAGGAAATGACAACTCTGCCCTTCCAGCTGCTCAGGCCAAAAACCACGGAGTTATTCTTGACTCCTCCCTTTCTCTCCTGTCTCACAATCAATCCATTAGCAAATCCTGTTAGTACTACCTTCAAAATTATATAGAGACTTCAACCACTTTCCATCACTTGCATTTTAACACCTTAGTCCAAGCCACTATCATCTTTTGCCTGGATCACTGCAAAAGCCTCCTAAATGGTGTCCCTATAGTTCTTTCATAAATACAGTACCCAGAGTGATTCTGTTAAAATGTTAAGGCACATTGTGTCACTTCTCTACTCAAAATCCTCCAACTGCTTCTCATTCTCATGGTAAAAGATAAAATCTTATAAATGATTATAAGGCCCTCTATGATCCTGTCCCCTGTCATCCTGCTAACCTTTTCCTCCTACTCTCCCCCTTGCTACACAGACTTATTTGCTGTTCCTCAAGGTCTTTGCACATGCTGTTTCCACTGCTTCCCTCAGATATTCACATGGGTCACTTCCTTACTTCCTTCTGGTCTCTATACTATTGTCACCTTGTCAGGGAGCCCTTCCCTGGTCATTCAGTCTTAAATTGAAATTGCACTCCTCTTTGGTAATTTGTATCCCTTTTTCTTACTCTATTTTTCTCTTAGAACTTATAACTAACATGCTGTAGATTTTATCTGTCTTGTTTATCATCTGTCTTCTGTCCATGAGGGTGGAGAATATTATTTTGTTCACTGTTGTATATGTTGAAGTGATAACAGTGCCTGGCAAAGGATAGGCCCTTGTAAAATACAAGATGAATAACAGGATAAACTAAATAGATAAACAATAAAAACAAACAAACAAAAAACAAAAACAGTGACTTCTCAAACATATAGAAGGTTAGGCTTCTAACAACTTCAGAAACAGTTGGTCAAAGACTACAAACTGAGAGCCTCCTATTCCTTACAGAGTATGGGGGACAGAGCATTAAATACAATTAATTGTACAAATACAATTTAATTGCAGGCAAGGCAAGAGTCTTGAGTCTTCAATGCTAAGTGATTATGATTGCCACTGGCAGATGTTAAGGAAAATGTAGGCATGTTTTTTTTTTTAAAGAAATAGAGAAGAAGTAAAGGGCAGAAAGTTAAGGGGTGAAGTTAAGGGAAAGAAAGGGAGGCCTGTAGTATGGACGGAAGCATGCACTAACAAACGATGCAGGTACCACAGAACAGTGCTAAGTAACAAATGTGCAAGTTTCTGCTTACGAGCAACTTAGCAGTCAAATACATGTACATACAGGCATTTTGTAGCCAGCCTCAATTATGATACCTGTTGATTTTTGCTGCATATATTTTCTAGTGCCCCAAAACTTCTGAAAATCATATTTGCAACTGTAACAGAAATTAGTGACCTTCAACTCTGTCAAAGATCAACTTAAATTTACCAAGATGATAAAACAGTACCTGAAAGTTGAGGAATAATTGTTTTGTTGATGACAGCAGACAAGATTTTTTTATCCGAACCACCTTCCTTCTTCGAATCCTCCATAAATTCTTCTATAGATGTGAACCAAGGCATCTGTTTTAAACCTATGCAATCCAGCTTATAAATACAATTACAAAAGTTATAAATGAAATATAATATTCTTAAGTACTAGTTTATTTTTAAAATGGTTGTTACCAACTTTCTTAAAAAGCTCTGGTGATTATTATTTAAGGATCAAAGGAGAATAATTCATCTTTTATATAGCAGACCACCAAGGCTGGGCAGGATGACATGACTAAGACATGATGTCTAAGCAACATGACAAGAAGCTGGGTTTCATGCACGACAAATAATCAGTAAGTACCAACTGTGTTCCAGGACCTTCAGGGCCTACCACATGGCAAGCACCCTGCTAGATGTGAAATATTCATTTGTTATTCATTTGGAGCAGAACACGAAACAGCCAAGGAATTTGTTTATAAAAACTCATCTATCTTGAGCACAATTGACTCCTGGCTCCCTCAATTTCCATAGGCACAACTGTGTAATTTGCATGTGGTTTACCTTACCAGGCAAAGAGCAAGTGCCCAAATATTATTTGTTGAATGAATGAATAGATCTTGCTAGGTATAACTGAGTACCCAATACAACTTGAGTGGTTAATGACTAGGCTGCTGCCAACCAACAACCCGGTATTTTCTCTGGGATAAGCCTGGTTCCTGTACAACGAAGACACATGGCCCTGAACCTAACACAGCCGACAGGCTTGTATGACTAAAGGAGAGAAAGGTAAAAGGATATGGATCCATCTTTCACTTTGTTAAATCTTTATCTTCAGCTCTGGTCTTTTCCTAGAAATTCAGTTTCCCATTTCTGTTTGCTCACTGGGGCATATCCACATGGATGTCTCACTATCATTTCATTAACTATGAAGTAAAATTTCCTTCAAAGCCTTTTCTCTTTCTGGGAAGTTGCCATTTTTATAAATGGAACCATCTTTCTGATATACCTTCCCCCCTCTCTCTCTCCACCTGTTTAAATCCTGCATACCTTTTAAAGCCTAGTTCCAATTCCTTTTCGTAAACAGCTTTCCTAACCAACACTTCCCAAACCGTCATCTCTAACTTCAGAACTCTCCGCAACAAGGTTCCTATGTCTAATTTCTGTAAAGGGACGATAATTCTTAAGGCCCAATGCCACCTTATAATTTTTTGGGGGGAAGGGGAGTATGATCCCAAAGTTAACATAGAAGAAGCTAAAAATGTAACATGGTCAACTTTACTGATGTTTAGTGCTGCTCAGCCTTAAAAATAAAGTGAGAACCAAGAAAAGAATGTAGCTTAAAGTACACATTTCCAGATTGTGGCTCCAAAGTGCTAATTATCAGCTCTAACTCTGAGGGTGAATTATTTTATAGCTAACTTGATAGTAAGGGAATTTAAGTAACTAATGTGATCAGGATTATTTTTTCATATATAAAGTGTAAATACCTTAAGAGGATTCCAGTCAATCAACTGAATTCGTATTAGGGGATTTAAAAGCTTTGGTATGCATAAACTAATGAAAGCTTCATAATATGAATCAGGAAACTTTTCTCGCCACTGCCGAAATTTCAACAAAATATTCTGGACGTTACAAAAATCATCCTGTACATCTTCAAAAATCTTCTTATGATTCTGTAAAATGTCATCTGTGAAAAAAACAAGCTTCTTTAATATGCACATTTTAAGTCTGATTTTTAAATGTGCTCCTTATAAACACAATGAATTGAATTAAAAACTTTTCTTTGATAAATGATAAAATGATAAAAAAAATCACTTTAGTAATAACAGTAATAACATCAATACTATGCCAAAGCATTACACATATATTCTCATTTTGTCACCATAACCACCCTTCCTACAAGGCAGGTGATATGGTCTAGTTATTTACAGACAAAAAAACAAACAAACAAAAAATAACAAATAGTATACAACAACATCAGATTTGGGGGGTGGGGTGGGGGTGTCAAGGATTGCCTTACAGTAGTAAGCAGCAAAGCCCCTATTCAACCCAAGTCTACCCGATTCCAAAGCCCACACTCTTTGAATTATACACATCTTACCATCTCAGAATGCTAAAAATGGTTTAACTAAATTCAGTTGTTTTACAAAATAATATAGAATATACACAGTGTAGAAATAAAACCAAAATGTCCGTTTTTAATGGGAGAAAGGCTGAGGGAAAAAAATACAAAGATGCTAGAATACTGAAAATACCCCTCCCCCATTTTATCAGAGGTAGGAAGAGAAGATCTAAGGAAAAAAAAGTTTTTTTTTACCTGAATTTTCTCAACTGTTTCATATAGATTATGAATTTAAGGATAAAAACATAAAAATATAAGCCCAATCCCAGCAAAACATTTTCCACTATTTGACTACTTCAAACCAGGACACATCAGAAACTTGGTAATTGACCTTGGCCCTTTTGGAATTCAGTCATTTCTGCTGAAGACAGTTCATCATCACTAGAAGTTCCTTCCTCGTGATTGCAATTCCCAGAAAGTGTCCTTGCCTGTCTTCTTTGTGCCCTATATTTTCCAATAAACCAAAAATGAGTTAAAGGCAAATAGCTCCTGCTAAAAATAAATGCTTTAAAATAAGAGGCAAAAGTCATTTATTTAAAATGCCCAGGTTTATACCATCATATTAGTACATAACTTTATGTTAATATTTTTGACATTTTAGCTTTGTTAGTCTGAACTGGAGGTTTTCTCTTTTTTTCCTTAAGATATTCCCATACATACATTCCCATGGCCTAACCAGATTTTGGCGAAGGGGTAACGGTATAATAAGTACCAGCTTAGTTATGAGCAATTCCCAGCCTGATAAATGTCATTTTACCTATTCCTTTCAAATGATCCAAATATACCAGTGTGTCTTTAAACCCTGGGGTCATGGGCTGCTGAACTAAATTTTGGTTTTACATTATTCCCACAAATCAACATGTTAGGTTACAGTTAATTATACTTAAGTAGTGAAGAATACTTCCTCAATGATCTTCTAAGTCTTTACTTTATATAGCTACCTTCGGGATTCAATCTCTTCTAAAACCTGTTGAGTTTTTTCATCAGTAGCCAAGCTTTCATTTGTTGATGTCTCAGTGTTGCCTGTTAATGAATAAAACTGATTTCATACTGCAAATTCTCAAAAGAAATAAAATAAAACACTCTGTAAACAAAAGGAATAGCATGTGTGTATATATACTTATGTTTATACAAACACACACATGTAATATGCCTAAATTGTGTATTTTATGATGCAGTGAAATTGCAGTATTTAACTTCCTATCACAATATTAGGAGACATCTAGTTTGCTTGCCTAAGAAAATACACCTGTGCATTTGAGAATAACAAAGTTCCTTTCTTTATATTCCTTTTCATCAGTTTTTACCAGTTTTTTTCCTGTCCTTATAGCCAAATGCTAGAAATATTTGCAATATCAATATACTACTCATATTATTTCCTATTTCAATATATACATGTAATTTATCACCAACAAAATGTCATGCGGTTGGAAGTCTCTCTGCCTTTGCAGTTATCAGCTGTTTAGCATCACTTTCACTACCGTCTGGCAGCACCTTAATCAAAGGAAGACATGTTTGAAAATATAAAACCAGTGTGACAACTAAAAGGAAGCATCCAAATCTTGTATAATAAGATCTTATAGATGGATCTATACTGGAATCTACCAGACTTTTTTTTAATCTCCCTAACCAATCTGTGGAAGAGTCCTGGAAACTTTATAAAGTTAGATCACTAATACAGATTTTTTTTTTTAATCTTCATTTTATTGAGATATATTCACATACCATGCAGTCATACAAAACAAATCATACTTTCGATTGTTCACAGTACCATTACATAGTTGTACATTCATTACCTAAATCAATCCCTGACACCTTCATTAGCACACACACAAAAATAACAAGAATAATAATTAGAGTGAAAAAGAGCAATTGAAGTAAAAAAGAACACTGGGTACCTTTGTCTGTTTGTTTCCTTCCCGTTTTTCTACTCATCCATCCATAAACTAGACAAAGTGGAGTGTGGTCCTCATGGCTTTCCCAATCCCATTGTCACCCCTAATAAGCTACATTTTTATACAACCGTCTTCGAGATTCATGGGTTCTGGGTTGTAGTTTGACAGTTTCAGGTATCCACCACCAGCTACCCCAATTCTTTTTTTTTTTTTTTTTTTAATTCAGTTTTATTGAAATATATTCACAAACCATACAGTCATCCATGGTATACAATCAACTGTTCACAGTATGATCATATAGTTATGCGTTCATCACCACAATCTATTTCTGAACATTTTCCTTACATCAGAAAGAATCAGAATAAGAATAAAAAATAAAAGTGAAAAGAGAATACCCACACCATCCCCCCATCCCACCCTATTTGTCATTTAGTTTTTACTCCCATTTTTCTACTGATTCTTTTTTTTCAATTTTTTAACTTTGTTTATCAAAAAATTAAAAACAGGCAAACAACAACCAAAAAAACCCCACAACATTTCAAACAAAGCAATGGATTAAGGAAAACAAATAACCTAAAATAACTACTTTGCTTTCAATATGTTCCTACCATACCCCAAGAAAATTAATAAACCATGTCCAAACAGAGGAGTAAGAAAAACAAATAATCTAAAATAACTACATTGCTTCCAACATGTTCCTACCATACCCCAAGAAAATTAACAACCCCTAAGAAAACAAAGGAATAAGAGAAAAAAAAAAACCTAAAATAACTCTATTGCTTCCAACATGATCTTACTATATCCAAGAAAGTTTACAAACCATAATCATTCCTGAGCATTCCCATAACATTGAGATTACCCTCCATAGTTTATCTGTTCTTATTAGATTATCATTCCCCCTCCACTAATTGGTATCTCTAGGTCCCCTACATTCTACAGTATAAAACACTGTACATTTTTCACAGAATTCACATTAGTGGTAACATACAATATCTCTCTTTTTGTGCCTGGCTTATTTAGCTCAGCATTATGTCTTTTTTTTTTTTTTTTTTTAAATCTTCATTTTATTGAGATATATTCATATACCACGCAGTCATACAAAACAAATCGTACTTTCGATTGTTCACAGTACCATTACATAATTGTACATTCATCACCCAAATCAATCCCTGACACCTTCATTAGCACACACACAAGAATAACAAGAATAATAATTAGAGTGAAAAAGAGCAATTGAAGTAAAAAACAACACTGGGTACCTTTGTCTGTTTGTTTCCTTCCCCTATTTTTCTACTCATCCATCCATAAACTAGACAAAGTGGAGTGTGGTCCTTATGGCTTTCCCAATCCCCTTGTCACCCCTCATAAGCTACATTTTTATACAACTGTCTTCGAGATTCATGGGTTCTGGGTTGTAGTTTGATAGTTTCAGGTATCCACCACCAGCTACCCCAATTCTTTAGAACCTAAAAAGGGTTGTCTAAATTGTGCGTAAGAGTGCCCACCAGAGTGACCTCTCGGCTCCTTTTGGAATCTCTCTGCCACTGAAGCTTATTTCATTTCCTTTCACATCCCCCTTTTGGTCAAGAAGATGTTCTCCGTCCCACGATGCCGGGCCTACATTCCTCCCTGGGAGTCATATTCCACGTTGCCAGGGAGAGTCACTCCCCTGGGTGTCCGATCCCACGTAGGGGGGAGGGCAGTGATTTCACCTTTCAAGTTGGCTTAGCCAGAGAGAGAGGGCCACATCTGAGCAACAAAGACGCATTCGGGAGGAGGCTCTTAGGCACAACCATAGGGAGGCCCAGCCTCTCCTCTGCAGCAACCGTCTTCCCAAGGGTAAAACCTATGGTAGAGGGCTCAACCCACCAAACCACCAGTCCCCTATGTCTGTGGTCATGTTAGCAACCATGGAGGTGGGGTAGGCGAATACCCTTGCATTCTCCACAGACTCCTCAAGGGGGCACTACATCTTTTTTTTTCCTTGTTTTTCTTTTTTTTTTCTTTAACTTTCCCTTCTTTTTTAAATCAACTGTATGAAAAAAAAGTTAAAAAGAAAACAAACATACAATAAAAGAACATTTCAAAGAGACCATAACAAGGGAGTAACAAAAAGACAACTAACCTAAGATAACTGCTTTACTTCCAACATGTTCCTACTTTACCCCAAGAAAGTTACTTAATATAGCAACATTTCTGTGAACTTGTTCCTACTATATCCATCAGAAAGTAACAGACCATAGTCATTGCTGGGCATCCCCAGAACGTTAAATAGCTTATCTGTTCTTCTTGGATTATTGTTCCCCCTTCCTTAATTGCTCTCTACTGCTAGTTCCCCTACATTCTACATTATAAATCATTTGTTTTACATTTTTCAAAGTTCACATCAGTGGTAGCATATAATATTTCTCTTTTTGTGCCTGGCTTATTTCGCTCAGCATTATGTCTTCAAGGTTCATCCATGTTGTCATATGTTTCACGAGATCGTTCCTTCTTACTGCCGCGTAGTATTCCATCGTGTATATATACCACATTTTATTTATCCACTCATCTGTTGAAGGACATTTGGGTTGTTTCCATCTCTTGGCAATTGTGAATAATGCTGCTATGAACATTGGCGTGCAGATATCTGTTCGTGTCACTGCTTTCCGATCTTCCGGGTATATACCGAGAAGTGCAATCGCTGGATCGAATGGTAACTCTATATCTAGTTTTCTAAGGAACTGCCAGACTGACTTTCAGGGTGGTTGAACCATTATACAGTCCCACCAACAATGAAAAAGAGTTCCAATTTCTCCACATCCCCTCCAGCATTTGTAGTTTCCTGTTTGTTTAATGGCAGCCATTCTAACCGGTGTTAGATGGTGTCTCATTGTGGTCTTAATTTGCATCTCTCTAATAGCTAGTGAAGCTGAACATTTTTTCATGTGTTTCTTGGTCATTTGTATGTCCTCTTCAGAGAATTGTCTTTTCATATCTTTTGCCCATTTTATAATTGGGCTATCTGTACTATTGTCATTGAGTTGTAGGATTTCTTTATATATGCAAGATATCAGTCTTTTGTCAGATACATGGTTTCCAAAAATTTTTTCCCATTGAGTTGGCTGCCTCTTTACCTTTTTGAGAAATTCCTTTGAGGTGCAGAAACTTCTAAGCTTGAGGAGTTCCCATTTATCTATTTCTTCTTTTGTTGCTTGTGCTTTGGGTGTAAAGTCTGGGAAGTGGCCACCTAATACAAGGTCTTGAAGATGTTTTCCTACATTATCTTCTAGGAGTTTTATGGTACTTTCTTTTATATTGAGATCTTTGGTCCATTTTGAGTTAATTTTTGTGTAGGGGGTGAGGTAGGGGTCCTCTTTCATTCTTTTGGATATGGATATCCAACTCTCCCAGCCCCATTTGTTGAAAAGACCATTATGACTCAGTTCAGTGACTTTGGGGGCCTTATCAAAGATCAGTCGGCCATAGATCTGAGGGTCTGTCTCTGAATTCTCAATTCGATTCCATTGATCTATATGTCTATCTTTGTGCCAGTACCATGCTGTTTTGGCAACTGTGGCTTTATAATAAGCTTCAAAGTCAGGGAGTGTAAGTCCTCCCACTTCGTTTTTCTTTTTTAGAGTGTCTTTAGCAATTCGAGGCATCTTCCCTTTCCAAATAAATTTGATAACTAGCTTTTCCAAGTCTGCAAAGTAGGTTGTTGGAATTTTGATTGGGATTGCACTGAATCTGTAGATGAGTTTGGGTAGAATTGGCATCTTAATGACATTTAGCCTTCCTATCCATGAACATGGAATATTTTTCCATCTTTTAAGGTCCCCTTCTATTTCTTTTAGTAGAGTTATGTAGTTTTCTTTGTATAGGTCTTTTACATCTTTGGTTAAGTTGATTCCTAGGTACTTGATTTTTTTAGTTGCTATTGAAAACGGTATCCTTTTCTTGAGTGTCTCCTCAGTTTGTTCACCTCTAGCATATAGAAACATTACTGACTTATGTGCATTAATCTTGTATCCCACTACTTTGCTAAATCTGTTTATTAGCTCTAGTAGCTGTATCGTCAATTTCTCAGGGTTTTCTAGATATAAGATCATATCATCTGCAAACAATGACAGTTTTACTTCTTCTTTTCCAATTTGGATGCCTTTTATTTCTTTGTCTTGCTGGATTGCCCTGGCTAGCACTTCCAGCACAATGTTGAATAACAGTGGTGACAGCGGGCATCCTTGTCTTGTTCCTGATCTTAGAGGGAAGGCTTTCAGTCTCTCACCATTGAGTACTATGCTGGCTGTGGGTTTTTCATATATGCTCTTTATCATGTTGAGGAAGTTTCCTTCAATTCCTACCTTTTGAAGTGTTTTTATCAAAAAGGGATGTTGGATTTTGTCAAATGCTTTTTCAGCATCTATTGAGATGATCAATTGATTTTTCCCTTTGACTTGTTAATGTGTTGTAATACATTGATTGATTTTCTTATGTTGAACCATCCTTGCATGCCTGGAATGAACCCCACTTGGTCATGGTGTATGATTTTTTTAATGTGTCTTTGGATTCGATTTGCAAGTATTTTGTTGAGGATTTTTGCATCTATATTCATTAGGGAGATTGGCCGGTAGTTTTCCTTTTTTGTAGCATCTTTGCCTGGTTTTGGTATTAGATTGATGTTAGCTTCAAAAATGAGTTAAGTAGTGTTCCATTTTCTTCAACGTTTGGAAGAGTTTGAGTAAGATTGGTGTCAGTTCCTTCTGGAAAGTTTGGCAGAATTCCCCTGTGAAGCCATCTGGCCCTGGGCATTTATTTGTGGGAAGATTTTTGATGACTGATTGGATCTCTTTGCTTGTGATGGGTTGGTTGAGGTCTTCTATTTCTTCTCTGGTCAGTCTAGGTTGTTCATATGTTTCCAGGAAATTGTCCATTTCCTCTACATTATCCAGTTTGTTGCCACAGAGTTGTTCATAATATCCTCTTATAATTTTTTTAATTTCTTCAGGATCTGCAGTTATGTCACCTTTTTCATTCATTATTTTGTTTATAGGGGTCTTCTCTCTTTTGATTTTGTCAGTCTAGCTAGGGGCTTGTCAATCTTGTTGATCTTCTCAAAGAACCAGCTTTTGGTGATATTTATCCTCTCTATTGTTTTTTTGTTCTCTATATCATTTATTTCTGCTTTAATCCTTGTTATGTCTTTTCTTCTACTTGGTTTAGGATTGGTTTGCTGTTCATTTTCTAGCTTCTTCAGTTGATCCATTAGTTCTTTGATTTTGGCTCTTTCTTCCTTTTTAATATATGCGTTTAGTGCTATAAATTTCCCCCTTAGCACTGCTTTTGCTGCATCCCATAGGTTTTGGTACGTTGTGTTCTCATTTTCATTCGTCTCTATATATTTAGCAATTTCTCTTTCTATTTCTTCTTTAACCCACTGATTGTTTAGGAGTGTGTTGTTTAACCTCCAGGTATTTGTGGATTTTCTAAGTCTCTGATGGTTATTGACTTCTAATTGTATTCCATTGTGGTCAGAGAATGTGCTTTGAATAATTTCAATCTTTTTAAATTTATTAAGGCTTGTTTTATGTCCCAGCATATGATCTGTTCTGGAGAAAGTTCCATGAGCACTAGAAAAGTATGTGTATCCTGGTGATTTGGGATGTAATGACCTGTATATGTCTGTTAAATCTAATTCATTTATCAGATTGTTTAGGTTTTCAATTTCCTTACTGGTCTTCTGTCTGGTTGATCTATCTATAGGAGAGAGTGATGTGTTGAAGTCGCCCACAATTATTGTGGAAACATCAATTGCTTCCTTTAGTTTTGCCAGTGTTTCTCTCATGTATTTTGTGGCACCTTGATTGGGTGCATAGACATTTACGATTGTTATTTCTTCTTGCTGAATTGCCCCTTTTATTAGTATGTAGTGGCCTTCTTTGTCTCTCAAAACATCCCTGCATTTGAAGTCTATTTTATCTGAGATTAATATTGCTACACCTGCTTTCTTTTGGCTGTAGCTTGCATGAAATATTTTTTTCCATCCTTTCACTTTCAGTTTCTTTGTGTCCCTGTGTCTAAGATGAGTCTCTTGTATGCAACATATTGATGGTTCATTTTTTTTGATCCATTCTGCGAATCTATATCTTTTAATTGGGGAGTTTAATCCATTTACATTCAACGTTATAACCGTGAAGGCATTTCGTGAATCAGCCATCTTATCTTTTGGTTTATGTTTGTCATATTTTTCCCGTCTATTAATATCCTTTATTGTACTGATACCGAATCTCTTTAGTACTGAACCTTTCTCCAAGTCTCTCTGTCCTTTCTTTGTTTCTCTGTCTGTAGGGCTCCCTTGAGTATCTCCAGTACGGCAGGTCTCTTGTTAGCAAATTCTCTCAGCATTTGTTTGTCTGTGAAAAATTTAAGCTCTCCCTCAAATTTGAAGGAGAGCTTTGCTGGATAAAGTATTCTTGGCTGGAAATTTTTCTCACTCGGAATTTTAAATATATCATGCCACTGCCTTCTTGCCTCCATGGTGGCTGCTGAGTAGTCACTGCTTAGTCTTATGCTGTTTCCTTTGTATGTGGTGAATTGCTTTTCTCTTGCTGCTTTCAGAACTTGCTCCTTCTCTTCTGTGTTTGACAGTGTGATCAGTATATGTCTCGGAGTGGGTTTATTTGGATTTATTCTTTTTGGAGTTCGCTGAGCATTTATGATTTGTGTATTTATGTTGTTTAGAAGATTTGGGAAGTTTTCCCCAACAATGTCTTTGAATACTCTTCCTAGACCTTTACCCCTTTCTTCCCCTTCTGGGACACCAATGAGCCTTATATTTGGACGTTTCATATTATCTATCATATCCCTGAGGTCCATTTCGATTTTTTCAATTTTTTTCCCCATTCTTTCTTTTATGCTTTCATTTTCCATTCTGTCATCTTCCAGGTCACTGATTCGTTGTTCAACTTCCTCTAGTCTTGTACTATGAGTGTCCAGAATCTTTTTAATTTGGTCAACAGTTTCTTTAATTTCCATAAGATCATCCATTTTTTTATTTAGTCTTGCAATGTCTTCGTTATGCTCTTATAGGGTCTTCTTGATTTCCTTTCTCTCCCGTACTATGGTCTCATTGTTCATCTTTAGTTCTTTGAGTAGCTGCTCTAGGTGCTGTGTCTCTTCTGGTCTTTTGATTTGGGTGCTTGGGCTTGGGTTATCTATATCGTGTGTTTTTTTCATATGCTTTATAATTTTCTGTTGTTTTTGGCCTGTTGGCATTTGCTGAACTTGATAGGGTTCTTTTAGGATTTGTAGACCAATTGAAGTCCTTATCTCTAATTTATCAGATCTACAGCTTCGTGGAGTACACTTTCTCTAACTAACCAGCAGGTGGCGTCCATGAGCCACCTGTTCTCCACAAGCCAGTTCTCCCCTGCTTAGCCTTTTTGGTGAGTGGGGGAGTGAGTCTTGTGGGGTCCAATTGGTGTACCAAGCTTGCGTGTGTAGTTGGTGTTGCCTGCCCTGTATATGGGGCGTGTTTCTGGGCAGTCAGGGAGGGGGTGTGGCCCTAACAATCAAATCTCCCTTGTGATCCTAGAGTTTTAAAGCTGATGCAATAGTCTAATCCTTCAGTTCAGTCCTGCCACAGTTTGTCTCTGCCAATGACCCACAACTCCTTTGTATTGGTGTATGGCTCCTGAGACTTGCAAGTGGGCCCCTCTTCCAGGCTGTGCACCCCGGGTCCTCTGTTGAGGGATGACTGTGCTATGTCACAGGTGAGTGCTGTCCCCCCAGGGCAGTTCTGGGCTGCTGGTCTGTGTAGGGAGGCTCCCAGTCTGCTGAAATGATGGCTGAATGGGGCTTTGTTAATTCACACTGCTCCGCCTTCCCAACTCTGGGACAATCAGCTGAGGTTGCAGGGAAGGCTAATGTCCACACCGAGTTTTGTGGTGTTTGCGTGTTATCTGAAGCACTTCCGTCACATTGGGTTGTCTGGGGCAGCTCTGGGCTATGGGGCTGGCGACGGGCAGGAGTGTTTCCTGTCCACGAGGATGATGGCTGTGAACGGACACCCCCCTTTTCTTGGGAAGTTGTGGTGTTTAGTGAATTTTCTCAGCCACTGGATTATTGCCTTGTCCCAGAGCTCTCTTAGTTCTGCACTTGAGTTGATCTGCCCAAATAGTAAGTCTTTGAAGCTTTCTGTATTGGGCTTCTTAGAGTAATTGTTTTAGAAAAAGAAAAAAGGATTAAAAAAAAAAAAAAAAAAAAGGGCCCTCCTCAGAGATCTAATGGGTTATTGAAATGCTAAGAGACAAAGCAACCAGGGCCATTAAGGAAAGGTCCACAGGGCAGAGAGATCAGCTTTTCTTCGGGATTTGCATATGTGCCTCGGGGCCTGAGCTCTGTCCTTCCCCCTTTCTATGTTCACCAGAACTCCAAAAATCCTCCGCTTTTATTTTGGAGTTTTTCGTGTTGTTTTTTTTCTATGCGTGTCTCCTCTCTGCTGGGCTGGCTGCTCACAGATTCTCTGGTGTCTGGTCTCAGTCTATCTATGGTTGGAGTTTGGATCAGTAGAATGAGTTTCCGATAAGGGCTGCCACTGCAGTTCTCCCTACTCCTTCCTGGAGCTGACAGCCCCTCCTCCCACGGGACTGAGCCTGGCAGGGAGGGGCGCGGGTCCCCTGGCGGCAAAAACTTAGAGATTTCGCTGATCTCAGCAGTTCAACGTTTTCATGAGTGTTGTATGAAGTATGCCCAAAGTCAGATTGCTCTGTGGTGTCCAGTCCACGCAGTTCCTGGCTTTCTGCCTACTTTCCTGGAGGAGTAACTAAAACATACAGCTCACCAGTCCGCCATCTTGCCCCGCCTCCCTCTAATACAGATTTATGTGAACCCATCTCAAAACATTCATGAAATGGCCAAACATCTTGTCTCAAATACTAATTGATTAGGAAGTTATTTTGATTTTTCAGTCTTAGACTTAATTTAAGACATTTTGAAGCCCTAACTCTAAATGTTTTGACTTTTGGATGTGGGTGAGTGAAAGGTTAGCGGGAAAATAGGTAAAAAGCAATTTTTTAATACAGGATTAAAAATATTTTCATTTTCTAGCTTATAGTTTAACTTTATGAATAATAAATTATATCGAATAGGAAAAATACTAACGTGATAACTGCTGTAAATATGTTGATTCGTGTTTTAATTCATCTTGCCTGCGTTTCATAAAGGTCATGGCTTGTTTTAAAAGGAGTGCATGCATGGATGATTCTATTTCTTGGATGCTGATAATCTGAAATACATACATAATAACATTTTGAAGGTCATAAAGTAACAAATTATAAAAATTGTGAAAAGTAATATTTAGAAGATATACAAAAGCCTATGTATACGCTTAATTCTCATATAAAGAAACATCTTCAATACTATCACATTTCAATTATAAAACAATGTGATCAATAGAACTAGCTGCCCAAACTCTTAATATTAAAAAATAGAAAATCGGCATACAGTACTGGAAACAGCTAAAAATAATATTAATGAAACTCAATGCATTGGAGTCAGGAACATGGAGGGACCTGCTTTTGATAAGAGGAAGGACTCCTCTTCCTTTGAAATAGAAGAGGGGGAGGAAATGATGGGCGCAGCTATTTTCCATAGGGGCAGACTGCAGGGGGGCACTTGAGGAAACTGGTGAAGTTTGAAATATTGGAGAGTGGAAGACAGCCAGAGAGAGACAGGCAAGAAAGCTGTGGAGCAGAAATGAGACTAGATGAAACTGGCATTTCTTATACTTCTTGGGCAACAATTCCTCTTACCCCATGATGTTCCACAGCTGCTGCTACGTATTACATCAATGTGCAGAAAGACAGGACTTCAACAGTGTAACTTACTTCAAGGATGAGTGAAGAAAGAAAACCACATTGTAATAAATACCTCAGAAAGTAACTACAAGTGATGTTAAAGGTAGCTAACTTAAAACAGCAGCGTGGGGAATGCATTCTACTATTTCCTAACATTTTAAATGTAAATAAATAATAATATTGAAAGCAGAACATAAGATTTCAAAAATGCTTAGTTTCCTTAAGAAGAAAAAAAAAAAAAAAGGACAACTGCATAAGCAAAGGGCTTGCTTGAGATCTAATACAATATATATACAAAAATTTTTTTTCAATCTAGGAAATTAATAAAATAAAACTGGCACAATCTCTCTGGAGGATTATTTGGCAAAATGTTCCATATGCCTTAAAAATATGTATACCTCTTGATTTAATAATTCACTTTCAAGTAATTTTTCTTACACAATTTTATACACAAAAATTTATACATAAAATTTTATACAGCATTATTTACAATAGCAAAATAATTATACAACACCTTAATGTCCATCAATAAGGGAATGCTTAGTATTATAATTCAAAAATGTATAGGAAAAACACTAGAAGAATATATTTAGATGTGGGATTTAGACAATTTTTTAAAAATTGTGTTGGGATTCTTCAGAAAAAGGAACTGACAAAAAGATTTATAGTCATGTACCTTTTCATTAAGACAGTCAATTAAATTTTCCACATAAATTTTCATGCTTTTATAGAATTTATAATTTAGAGCCTGATTTGATGAATTCTCTAGATTCTGGATCATACTCTTTGAGGTCTTGACATCTTCTTTGTATTTTTCAAACTCCCTCAGATGTGAACGATGAGTATCCTGTAGTAACGTTAATCTAAACAAATAAAATAAATAATTAGTAAAACTTGCTTCACTTTTCAAACTTTTATTTCTACTGTTGTAAGTAGCAACCTAATGAAGGTTTTTTCTAAAGCTCTCTTACAAAGAGACCATCATAGAAACTGGTTGGTCATTACATAAACCTGAGTTTACCAGACTTGCTGAGCAAAGGAGAACACAACACTCTTGAAAGAAGTCTCAAAAGGTGAAAGGTATGTAAGGGTACTTACAAGATTTTACGGGCTGATCACAGGATAGTTTTATTTTATTTTTTTCATTGTTCCAAAGTGTTTTCTTTTATTTTGAACTCATTGAAAGAAATAAAATTATATTTTTTTAAAAATATAGAGTAATCTCACAAACTGAGGAAAGCCAAGAACAAAAAGAACAAGTTAGTAAATTTTCCTTAGAGGCAGCTCTAATAACTATAAAATGGATTTTCTCCTTCCTAGCTTTTATAAAAAAGAAAAACAAATTTCCCTATTTTTAAGGTATCAGAAAGCACAGAGTAATTAAGGTTAAGTACAAGCTTTCAAAAGCTGCTACTTTCCTTTCTTTTAATATCAACTATTAAATTGCACATGTAACTAACAATGTAAATTTGAGAATTTCACACTCATGACCAGAATTTCAAAAATCTGGTCATATTTTATCAAAATCTTAGTACTTCTTAGTAAGAAAGTCTAAAGTATCTGAACTTATATCACAATAACTGAAAGGGGCCAGACAGCAGGAAGAGCTGCATCTGCAGCCAAAACCAGTCAAAAAGCACCAATCTCAGGAGACTCTGATGCAGCTAGAAATTTATAGCAAAGCCACATTCCTAAACCGCTGGAATTACCCACAAAAGCAGATCAAATCCTAATGGTCACAGGATAGTTTTAGAGTGAAAGTTTTTAAGAGTGGTCTAAGCAAGGATTGATCAGAATTTGTAACCCATGTGAATTACAGGAACAATCAGTGCTTGTTAAATTTAAAACACGGGAGTCCATGTAGATTTACTGTTGGTTTGTCTGTAGTCCTTCTTGGTATTAAATGTAAAACCACTTGAGCACATTATGGAGTTGGTACAATTTATCTGTTTTGTAACTCATAATGGTTTCTGTTTTATTTGTCATTAGAATTTGATGCTCCTTGAGGAATATTTCATTTCTTCTGCTGCTGCAGTAGCCCCTATATGCCCCTCTATTAAGGTTAAGGCATCTGACTTCCTTTCAGCTCTGGTGACTGTCACATGTATCAAATGATGTTACCTGAAAAAACTGTCAAATATAAATCAATTTCTGCTTATCAATAAACATTCAGTTACGACTCATGCAGACATGCCAAAGGAGGAATGAGAAACAATGTTTCTTTAAAAATATCTATAATATGTTTTCCACTAATGGACTCTGAATGCCTTAAAATTGGAGAATTAACCACAAATAAAGTAACAAATTCAAGGAATGTGGACATGAATCAGACTTAGATTTTTAATTCAACTCCTTCTGTTAACCTGCTCCATACCAGAAACTCTTCAGCACTTGCCTAGGCCAAATATCCTCTTTCTGAGTTGCCCTGAATAATGGCTACAGCATTTGTTCTTCAGTATTTCCTCACTCTATACAAAGAACATGAAAAGGCTAAGAATAGCAAGAGTTAAGAAATAAAAGCAAGATAATAATATACAGCAGGTAATATTAATAAAATATTTTAATTAAGTAGAATATCATTGATAAGAGCAAACACAAAAGTACATATTATTTACAAAAAGCCAAGATACACGACAGGGTATATATATTGTGCATCTTTCTATACGGAAAAGTGTCCTATATACAAATATGTGCTTGCAGAGGTATATAGTTGATTCTCATTATTAGTGGTAGCTATATTCTACAGACTCACTGTGGATACTGAATTACTGAATGGTGAACCACTGCTTTGACGAGAGATACAGGGTTAGGCCTCTGGTCACATTTTTGTTAACTGATCAAAACATCTTTGTTTTATATGTGTTTATGTTTAAAGACACCCGATTAAATATAAATATATATATTGGTAATTCATTAACATTGAACTAATAGCCAACTATAAGTTCATTTGATATTAATATTTAATAATTAGAAAGAATATAGTGCTAATTTTCCACTGTTAAATAAATAGGACCAATGTAAATTTCAAAAACGAATTATTACTTACTTAGTATTTAATTGCTTCTTTATAATTTCTAAATTTATTGGTGGAAATGAAATCGAAGTATAAAACTTTTTCTTCATTGTTTGAGATTCACTGCTGTAGGAAAGGTCTATGTCTCCTCCCTAAAAATAATAAGGAATTAATGGTTTTTAAACATCTCATTTATTTTAAAAATGCCAATGTATGAAAGAAGACTCCATTCCTCAAAGTCTCTCCCATCACAAAAGTGGCAATTTTTCATATTTACAATAAAATGTTTTTAAAATCTTCACAACCTTAAATTTAGAACTTTAAATTCATGCAAAAGGCATATTACAAAATCATAGTTTTCACAAAAGCTTAGTTTTCACTGTTCTTAAAGCTTATTTCATTTACAGTTTCATGCCATTAGTAAGAAATTTTGGTTACTTAAAAATGAAACAGACTTCTGGTAGACCAAGATGATGGTGTAAGACGACCCCACCCCCCACTGAGTCTTTGAACAGCTAGCAAAAAATGACAGAGTTATCTTGCTCAAAACTCTGGAAAACAGTTAAAGGTTGCAAAAACTAAGCGAGTGCTAAATTAAGAAAACAGCTTCAAAAATGGTAAGAGAACCTTATGGCGCCTTTGCTGGTCCTTCTTCCACCCCTTCCCTCGAGCAATGTATAGCCAGCCGGTGCTCCCATTACTGGTCCCTGGCCTTGTTCCAGAGGGAGCAGAGCAAACCTATGTGCATACTGGAGTGCCTATAGGTCAGTGCCAATCTATCAAGTGGTAGCCTGAAAGCTGAACCAGAAAACTCATCACTGGCTCACTCTCCCAGAACTTCTTAGGCAGAAGCACATTGCTAACAGTTAAAGCAGTGTAAGAAACAATTAATTCAAAGCAGCATGGGGCAAAGGGTTTCTGAATTTTTATCTTGTTCCTTTAGATGGACTATCTTTTCCTGTTCTTTGAAAAATTTGTGTTTTCTTGTGTTGCATACTGTACATTTTAATATTTTAAAGGGCTAACATCTGTATTTTAAGACATACAATTAGAGCACACAGAAGAGGGGAAAAGTCTGTTGAATAGGCAGTTGAGGGGATATTTGGATTCCTGTAAACAGGGCAATTCCTAAAGCCAGGAAGTGAGCATAAGCCCAGGAAAAGATGAGTGCTCAGGCAAGATGGACAGGACTCTGCACTTCACGTTTGCCTTGGGCTGGTCTTCTTAATAGGAGGGCTAACCTCTGAAGAAGAGCACCAGCAAAAGCAGAGCCAATTTGTAAAGCCTACAAAAGATGTTTTTGCATTGGTTTGTTTGTTTTGATTATCTCCTGGCATTCAAGAAAATCTCCATCGTATTACTAGCTGGATATAAACTTAAGGAACAGACAGGTCTGGGACTAAATCCCAGAGTTAACCCTTTAAAATATTAAAGCGTATAGTGTGCAACAGAAGATTACAACACAAATTTTTCAAAAAACAGGAAAAGATGGTCCATCTAAAGGAACAAGATAAAAATTCAGAAACCATCAATGAAGAATACCAGACTTTGGACATACTGGCCAAAGAATTTTAAAAAATTATCTTCAGAGGAGGCGGGGCAAGATGGCAGACTGGTGAGCTGTATGTTTTAGTTACTCCTCCAGGAAAGTAGGTAGAAAGCCAGGAACTGCGTGGACTGGACACCACAGAGCAATCTGACTTTGGGCATACTTCATACAACACTCATGAAAACGTCGAACTGCTGAGATCAGTGAAATCTGTAAGTTTTTGCGGCCAGGGGACCCGCGCCCCTCCCTGCCAGGCTCAGTCCCGGGGGAGGAGGGGCTGTCAGCTCCGGGAAGGAGAAGGGAGAATTGCAGTGGCTGCTCTTATCGGAAACTCATTCTACTGATTCAAACTCCAACCATAGATAGACTGAGACCAGACACCAGAGACTCTGAGAGCAGCCAGCCCAGCAGAGAGGAGACAGGCATAGAAAAAAAACAACACGAAAAACTCCAAAATAAAAGCAGAGGATTTTTGGAGTTCTGGTGAACACAGAAAGGGGAAGGGCGGAGATCAGGCCTTGAGGCGCATATGCAAATCCCGAAGCAAAGCTGATCTCTCTGCCCTGTGCACCTTTCCTTAATGGCCCTGGTTGCTTTGTCTCTTAGCATTTCAATAACCCATTAGATCTCTGAAGAGGGCCCGTTTTTTTTTTTTTTTTTTTTTTTTTAAATCCTTTTTTCTTTTTCTAAAACAATTACTCTAAGAAGCCCAATACAGAAAGCTTCAAAGACTTACTATTTGGGCAGGTCAAGTCAAGAGCAGAACTAAGAGAGCTCTGAGACAAAACGCAATAATCCAGTGGCTGAGAAAATTCACTAAACACCACAACTTCCCAAGAAAAGGGGGGTGTCCGCTCACAACCATCATCCTCGTGGACAGGAAACACTCCTGCCCATCGCCAGCCCCATAGCCCAGAACTGCCCCAGAAAACCCAGTGTGACGGAAGTGCTTCAAATAACAGGCACACACCACAAAACTGGGCGTGGTCATTAGCCTTCCCTGCAACCTCAGCTGATTGTCCCAGAGTTGGGAAGGTAGAGCAGTGTGAATTAACAAAGCCCCATTCAGCCATCATTTCAGCAGACTGGGAGCCTCCCTACACAGCCCAGCAGCCCAGAACTGCCCTGGGGGGGACGGCACTCACCTGTGACATAGCACAGTCATCCCTCAACAGAGGACCCGGGGTGCACGGCCTGGAAGAGGGGCCCACTTGCAAGTCTCAGGAGCCATACGCCAATACCAAGGACTTGCGGGTCAGCGGCAGAGACAAACTGTGGCAGGACTGAACTGAAGGATTAGACTATTGCAGCAGCTTTAAAACTCTAGGATCACCAGGGAGATTTGATTGTTAGAACCAACCCCACCTCCCTGACTGCCCAGAATCACGCCCCATATACAGGGCAGGCAACACCAACTACACACGCAAGCTTGGTACACCAATTGGACCCCACAAGACTCACTCCCCCACTCACCAAAAAGGCTAAGCAGGGGAGAACTGGCTTGTGGAGAACAGGTGGCTCGTGGACGCCACCTGCTGGTTAGTTAGAGAAAGTGTACTCCACGAAGCTGTAGATCTGATAAATTAGAGACAAGGACTTCAATTGGTCTACGAATCCTAAAAGAACCCTATCAAGTTCAGCAAATGCCACGAGGCCAAAAACAACAGAAAATTATAAAGCATATGAAAAAACCAGACGATATGGATAACCCAAGCCCAAGCACCCAAATCAAAAGACCAGAAGAGACACAGCACCTAGAGCAGCTACTCAAAGAACTAAAGATGAACAATGAGACCATAGTACGGGAGAGAAAGGAAATCAAGAAGACCCTAGAAGAGCATAAAGAGGACATTGCAAGACTAAATAAAAAAATGGATGATATTATGGAAATTAAAGAAACTGTTGACCAAATTAAAAAGATTCTGGACACTCATAGCACAAGACTAGAGGAAGTTGAACAACGAATCAGTGACCTGGAAGATGACAGAATGGAAAATGAAAGCATAAAAGAAAGAATGGGGAAAAAAATTGAAAAAATCGAAATGGACCTCAGGGATATGATAGATAATATAAAACGTCCAAATATAAGACTCATTGGTGTCCCAGAAGGGGAAGAAAAGGGTAAAGGTCTAGGAAGAGTATTCAAAGAAATTGTTGGGGAAAACTTCCCAAATCTTCTAAACAACATAAATACACAAATCATAAATGCTCAGCGAACTCCAAATAGAATAAATCCAAATAAACCCACTCCGAGACATATACTGATCACACTGTCAAACACAGAAGAGAAGGAGCAAGTTCTGAAAGCAGCAAGAGAAAAGCAATTCACCACATACAAAGGAAACAGCATAAGACTAAGTAGTGACTACTCAGCAGCCACCATGGAGGCGAGAAGGCAGTGGCACGATATATTTAAAATTCCGAGTGAGAAAAATTTCCAGCCAAGAATACTTTATCCAGCAAAGCTCTCCTTCAAATTTGAGGGAGAGCTTAAATTTCTCACAGACAAACAAATGCTGAGAGAATTTGCTAACAAGAGACCTGCCCTACTGGAGATACTCAAGGGAGCCCTACAGACAGAGAAATAAAGAAAGGACAGAGAGACTTGGAGAAAGGTTCAGTACTAAAGAGATTCGGTCTGGGTACAATAAAGGATATTAATAGACAGAGGGGAAAAATATGACAAACATAAACCAAAGGATAAGATGGCTGATTCAAGAAATGCCTTCACGGTTATAACGTTGAATGTAAATGGATTAAACTCCCCAATTAAAAGATATAGATTCGCAGAATGGATCAAAAAAAATGAACCATCAATATGTTGCATACAAGAGACTCATCTTAGACACAGGGACACAAAGAAACTGAAAGTGAAAGGATGGAAAAAAATATTTCATGCAAGCAACAACCAAAAGAAAGCAGGTGTAGCAATATTAATCTCAGATAAAATAGACTTCAAATGCAGGGATGTTTTGAGAGACAAAGAAGGCCACTACGTACTAATAAAAGGGGCAATTCAGCAAGAAGAAATAACAATCATAAATGTCTGTGCACCCAACCAAGGTGCCACAAAATACATGAGAGGAACACTGGCAAAACTAAAGGAAGCAATTGATGTTTCCACAATAATTGTGGGAGACTTCAACACATCACTCTCTCCTATAGATAGAGCAACCAGACAGAAGACCAATAAGGAAATTGAAAACCTAAACAATCTGATACATGAATTAGATTTAACAGACATATACAGGACATTACATCCCAAATCACCAGGATACACATACTTTTCTAGTGCTCATGGAACTTTCTCCAGAATAGATCATATGCTGGGACATAAAACAAGCCTCAATAAATTTAAAAAGATTGAAATTATTCAAAGCACATTCTCTGACCACAATGGAATACAATTAGAAGTCAATAACCATCAGAGACTTAGAAAATTCACAAATACCTGGAGGTTAAACAACACACTCCTAAACAATCAGTGGGTTAAAGAAGAAATAGCAAGAGAAATTGCTAAATATATAGAGACGAATGAAAATGAGAACACAACATACCAAAACCTATGGGATGCAGCAAAAGCAGTGCTAAGGGGGAAATTTATAGCACTAAACACATATATTAAAAAGGAAGAAAGAGCCAAAATCAAAGAACTAATGGATCAACTGAAGAAGCTAGAAAATGAACAGCAAACCAATCCTAAACGAAATACAAGAAAAGAAATCACAAGGATTAAAGCAGAAATAAATGGCATAGAGAACAAAAAAAACAATAGAGAGGATAAATATCACCAAAAGTTGGTACTTTGAGAAGATCAACAAGATTGACAAGCCCCTAGCTAGACTGACAAAATCAAAAAGAGAGAAGACCCATATAAACAAAATAATGAATGAAAAAGATGACATAACTGCAGATCCTGAAGAAATTAAAAAAATTATAAGAGGATACTATGAACAACTGTATGGCAACAAACTGGATAATGTAGAGGAAATGGACAATTTTCTGGAAACATATGAACAACCTAGACTGACCATAGAAGAAACAGAAGACCTCAACCAACCCAACACAAGCAAAGAGATCCAATCAGTCATCAAAAATCTTCCCACAGGAAGTGCGCAGGCGCAGCGCTCGGAGTGGACATTTTGGTCTTTGTCCGCGGGTCAGTCCTTCCCCTGGGTCCACGTGGCGCGAAAGTAGGAGGGCATCCTTGTGCATCCTTGGAAACTGCACCTTCCTCGTCCTTCAGATCAGGCTCAGCCTGAGTTCTAGGATGGTAGTTTGTCCCCAGCATTAACATTCTAGTGCTGTGTCATTTCCCTGTTAGCAGGTTATAAATGACCAAAGTCCATGTGATCCTCCATTGAAGCAGGAAGACAAGCCTGGATGGTGGAGAAGGAAGTGGAAATAAACTCTGTCCAGAAGAAGCCTAAAGAAGATAGTGAGCAGATAGAGAAGCAAGAAGATTTGGGAAGCAAGTTGCATCCATCTCCAGTAAAGAACAGACTGAGGAAAAGGCAATGAATATAAGAAATTTGGAAAAATACTTCCTCTGACCTCAGAACTTTTTTTTTTTTTAAGTCAACCCCTCTTTGAACTCACCCAGTAAGAGTTTGAAATGAATGATGTTGTGTAGGAAAGAATTATCTTTTTAATTAGTTATATTCTGCAGCCACAGCTTACCCATTGTGGTAATAACCCCCCATAAAGTGTAAATCTGTGAAAATGTCCTACGGTAAAAAAATTTGAACCCCACTGATAACAGAGTATTCATACTGAAGAGAAACCCTATGAATTTACTGAATTTGGGAAAACTTCTTTCATTCACATGTCATACTTCATTAAATGTAGAAGCCATGCTGGAGAGAAACCCTGTGCTTCTAAGGAATATTGAAATGCCTTTATCTAGATAACAAATCTCATTGATCAGAAGAAGATTCATACTGGAGAGGAATCAGTGAATGTAATGAAACTTCACTGAGCATTAGAAAATTTATACAAGAGAGAAACCTTTGAGTATACTGAATATGATAAAGTTTTCTCTTGAATCTCATTTCTTACTCTACATTTGAAAGGTAAAATGGTAAAAATCTTATAAATATAAGAAATGTGGAAAAATCTTAAGCCAAAAGTAAATCCTCATTCATCAAAAAATTCATACTGGAGAGAAACCTTGTGAATGTGGGTAAGCTTCCATTCAGATGTCAAACCTCAGTCAAAAGAGAATTTATAGTGGGGGAAACCCCTTTGTCTGTAAGGTATGCGGGAAGGTTTTCAGCCACAAATCAAACCTCACTGAGCATGAACATTTTCATACTAGAGAGAAACCTTTTGAATGTAATGAATGTGGAAAAGCCTTTAGCCAAAAGCAGTATGTCATTAAACATCAGAACACTCATACTGGAGAGAAGCTTTTTGAATGTAATGAATGTGGAAAATCCTTCAGCCAGAAGGAGAACCTCCTTACCCATCAGAAGATTCACACTGGTGAGAAGCCATTTGAGTGTAAGGATTGTGGAAAAGCTTTCATTCAAAAGTCAAACCTCATCAGACACCAGAGAACTCACACAGGCGAGAAGCCCTTTGTATGTAAGGAATGTGGGAAAACCTTCAGTGGCAAATCAAACCTTACTGAGCATGAGAAAATTCATATTGGAGAGAAACCCTTTAAATGCAGTGAATGTGGCACAGCTTTTGGCCAGAAGAAGTACCTCATAAAACATCAAAACATTCACACTGGAGAGAAACCCTATGAATGTAATGAATGTGGAAAAGCCTTCTCTCAGCGAACATCGCTTATTGTACATGTGAGAATTCATTCAGGTGATAAACCTTATGAATGCAATGTATGTGGAAAAGCCTTCTCTCAAAGCTCATCCCTTACGGTGCATGTGAGAAGCCATACAGGTGAGAAACCTTATGGCTGTAATGAATGTGGGAAAGCCTTCTCTCAGTTTTCAACTCTTGCTCTACATTTGAGAATACACACAGGCAAGAAGCCTTATCAGTGTAGTGAATGTGGGAAAGCTTTCAGCCAGAAGTCACACCACATTAGACACCAGAAAATTCATACACATTAAAAACCCTAAGAATACCTTTAAGGTGTGAAATTTTTTGTTGTGAATTTATATCTCACAGCACATCAGAAATAACCATTCTGAATCAAAGCATCCTGAATGAGGAAAATAAAAGCTAAAAACTTATGGGACACCAGAGGTTACAACGTACTGAAGAGGACATTTTGTGACCAACAAAAAACCTATAGCAAACAGCAATGGTAATGCTGAAACTTTAGAAGCATTTCCACTAAAATTGGTGAAGAAGAAACATCATTGCTATCAGCATAGATCTGGAGATCCTAACCAATGTTATATATAAAACATTGTGTTGTGTTGGAAAGCAAGAGACAGTACTAGATATCATCTACAAATAATATAAAATTCTTGTGGTATTGATGCGGCAGAAAAGAAGTGAGCCCAGAAACAGACTCACACACTTATTAGAATTTGGAATATTATAGAAATGGCATCAGAAAATGATGAAGTTATGGGACTATTTTAAAAATAGTTTGAAGTTATTTTGTTGTCCAGGGAAGCAATAAACCATATACAAAAGTAAAATGCAAAGGGGTTAAAAACAAGAATATGAAAAATCTTCCCACAAATAAATGCCCAGGGCCAGATGGCTTCACAGGGGAATTCTACCAAACTTTCCAGAAAGAACTGACACCAATCTTACTCAAACTCTTTCAAAACACTGAAGAAAATGGAACACTACCTAACTCATTTTATGAAGCTAACATCAATCTAATACCAAAACCAGGCAAAGATGCTACAAAAAAGGAAAACTACCGGCCAATCTCCCTAATGAATATAGACGCAAATATCCTCAACAAAATACTTGCAAATCGAATCCAAAGACACACTAAAAAAAACATACACCATGACCAAGTGGGGTGCATTCCAGGCATGCAAGGATGGTTCAACATAAGAAAATCAATCAATGTATTACAACACATTAACAAGTCAAAAGGGAAAAATCAATTCATCATCTCAGTAGATGCTGAAAAAGCAAATGACAAAATCCAACATCCGTTTTTGATAAAAACACTTCAAAAGGTAGGAATTGAAGGAAACTTCCTCAAGATGATAAAGACCATATATGAAAAACCCACAGCCAGCATAGTACTCAATGGTGAGGGACTGAAAGCCTTCCCTCTAAGATCAGGAACAAGACAAGGATGCCCGCTATCACCACTGTTATTCAACATTGTGCTGAAGTGCTAGCCAGGGCAATCCGGCAAGACAAAAAATAAAAGGCATCCAAATTGGAAAAGAAGAAGTAAAACTGTCATTGTTTGCAGATGATATGATCTTATATCTAGAAAACCCTGAGAAATCGACGATACAGCTACTAGAGCTAATAAACAAATTTAGCAAAGTAGCAGGATACAAGATTAATGCACGTAAGTCAGTAATGTTTCTATATGCTAGAAATGAACAAACTGAAGAGACACTCAAGAAAAAAATACCATTTCCAATAGCAATTAAAAAAATCAAGTACCTAGGAATAAACTTAACCAAAGATGTAAAAGACCTATACAAAGAAAACTACATAACTCTACTAAAAGAAATAGAAGGGGACCTTAAAGGATGGAAAAATATTCCATGTTCATGGATAGGAAGACTAAATGTCATTAAGATGTCAATTGTACCCAAACTCATCTACAGATTCAATGCAATCCCAATCAAAATTCCAACAACCTACTTTGCAGACTTGGAAAAGCGAGTTATCAAATTTATTTGGAAAGGGAAGATGCCTCGAATTGCTAAAGACACTCTAAAAAAGAACAACGAAGTGGGAGGACTTACACTCCCTGACTTTGAAGCTTATTATAAAGCCACAGTTGCCAAAACAGCATGGTACTGGCACAAAGATAGACATATAGATCAATGGAATTGAATTGAGAATTCGGAGATAGACCCTCAGATCTATGGCCGACTGATCTTTGATAAGGCCCCCAAAGTCACTGAACTGAGTCATAATGGTCTTTTCAACAAATGGGGCTGGGAGAGTTGGATATCCATATCCAAAAGAATGAAAGAGGACCCCTACCTCACCCCCTACACAAAAATTAACTCAAAATGGACCAAAGATCTCAATATAAAAGAAAGTACCATAACACTCCTAGAAGATAATGTAGGAAAACATCTTCAAGACCTTGTATTAGGTGGCCACTTCCTAGACTTTACACCCAAAGCACAAGCAACAAAAGAGAAAATAGATAAATGGGAACTCCTCAAGCTTAGAAGTTTCTGCACCTCAAAGGAATTTCTCAAAAAGGTAAAGAGGCAGCCAACTCAATGGGAAAACATTTTTGGAAACCATGTATCTGACAAAAGACTGATATCTTGCATATATAAAGAAATCCTACAACTCAATGAAAATAGTACAGTCAGCCCAATTATAAAATGGGCAAAAGATATGAAAAGACAGTTCTCTGAAGAGGAAATACAAATGGCCAAGAAACACATGAAAAAATCTTCAGCTTCACTAGCTATTAGAGAGATGCAAATTAAGACCACAATGAGATACCATCTAACACCGATTAGAATGGCTGCCATTAAACAAACAGGAAACTACAAATGCTGGAGGGGATGTGGAGAAATTGGAACTCTTATTCACTGTTGGTGGGACTGTATAATGGTTCAGCCACTCTGGAAGTCAGTCTGGCAGTTCCTTAGAAAACTAGATATAGAGTTACCATTCGATCCAGCGATTGCACTTCTCGGTATATACCCGGAAGATCGGAAAGCAGTGACACGAACAGATATCTGCACGCCAATGTCCATAGCAGCATTATTCACAATTGCCAAAAGATGGAAACAACCGAAATGTCCTTCAACAGATGAGTGGATAAATAAAATGTGGTATATACACACGATGGAATACTACACGGCAGTAAGAAGGAATGATCTCGTGAAACATATGACAACATGGATGAACCTTGAAGACATAATGCTGAGCGAAATAAGCCAGGCACAAAAAGAGAAATATTATATGCTACCACTAATGTGAACTTTGAAAAATGTAAAATAAATGGTTTATAATGTAGAATGTAGGGGAACTAGCAATAGAGAGCAATTAAGGAAGGGGGAACAATAATCCAAGAAGAACAGATAAGCTATTTAACGTTCTGGGGATGCCCAGGAATGACTATGGTCTGTTAATTTCTGATGGATATAGTAGGAGCAAGTTCACAGAAATGTTGCTATATTAGGTAACTTTCTTGGGGTAAAGTAGGAACATGTTGGAAGTTAAGCAGTTATCTTAGGTTAGTTGTCTTTTTCTTACTCCCTTGTTATGGTCTCTTTGAAATGTTCTTCTATTGTATGTTTGTTTTCTTTTTAACTTTTTTTTTCATACAGTTGATTTAAAAAAGAAGGGAAAGTTAAAAAAAAAAAAAAAAGAAAAGAAAAACAAGGAAAAAAAAAAGATGTAGTGCTCCCTTGAGGAGCCTGTGGAGAATGCAGGGGTATTCGCCTACCCCACCTCCATGGTTGCTAACATGACCACAGACATAGGGGACTGGTGGTTTGATGGGTTGACCCTCTACCACAGGTTTTACCCTTGGGAAGACGGTTGCTGCAAAGGAGAGGCTAGCCCTCCCTATGGTTGTGTCTAAGAGCCTCCTCCCGAATGCCTCTTTGTTGCTCAGATGTGGCCCTGTCTCTCTAGCTAAGCCAACTTGAAAGGTGAAATCACTGCCCTCCCCCCTACGTGGGATCAGACACCCAGGGGAGTGAATCTCCCTGGCAACGTGGAATATGACTCCCGGGGAGGAATGTAGACCCGGAATCGTGGGACGGAGAACATCTTCTTGACCAAAAGGGGGATGTGAAAGGAAATGAAGTAAGCTTCAGTGGCAGAGAGAATCCAAAAGGAGCCGAGAGGTCACTCTGGTGGGCACTCTTACGCACACTTTAGACAACCCTTTTTAGGTTCTAAAGAATTGGGGTAGCTGGTGGTGGATACCTGAAACTATCAAACTACAACCCAGAACCCATGAATCTCGAAGACAGTTGTATAAAAATGTAGCTTATGAGGGGTGACAAGGGGATTGGGAAAGCCATAAGGACCACACTCCACTTTGTCTAGTTTATGGATGGATGAGTAGAAAAATAGGGGAAGGGAACAAACAGACAAAGGTACCCAGTGTTCTTTTTTACTTCAATTGCTCTTTTTCACTCTAATTATTATTCTTGTTATTCTCGTGTGTATGCTAATGAAGGTGTCAGGGATTGATTTGGGTGATGAATGTACAACTATGTAATGGTACTGTGAACAATCGAAAGTACGATTTGTTTTGTATGACTGCGTGGTATATGAATATATCTCAATAAAATGAAGATTAAAAAGAAATTATCTTCAGTATGCTGAAGGAGACAAAGGAAAATACAAAGCAAGAACAAAAGGATATCAAGAAAATGTTGAATGAGTAATATGAAGAGCTCAATGAAGAGACAGAAATTTTAAATAGGAACCAAACACAAATACTGGAGTTGAAGACGACAATAACTGAAATAAAAAATTCCCTAGAGGGGTTCAACAGCAGATTAGAGCTAGCAGAAGAAAGAGTTAGTGAACACAGAAACAAAACAATTGAAATGATTCAAGTTGGGAAGCAGAAAGAAAAAAGAATGGAAAAAAGTGAACAGAGCTTAAGAGACCTTTGAGACACCAGCAAGCATACCAATATGTACATTCTGGGAGTCCCAGAAGGAGAAGAGAGAGAAAGGTACAGAGGAATAGTTAAAGAAATAACAGCAGAAAACTTCCCAAATTTAATGAAACACATGAATATACAACTCAAGAAGTCCAATGAGCCCCAAATAGGAAAAAGTTGAAGACAACCATGCCCAGACACATAGTGGCAAAATATCAAATGTCAGGACCCTTTTGAAAGGGTTATAGCTGTATTATTCTTAATTAACAAAAGAAGGAAGCAACTCAAGTGTCCTTCAACAGACGAATGGATAAACAAAATATGATATATACATAAATGGAATATCATTCAGCCTTATAAAGGAATGAAGTTCTGATACATGCAACAACATGGAAGAACCTAGGAGACATTGAGTTGAGTATAATAAGCCAAACACAAAAGGACAAATATTGTATGATTCACTGATATGGAATAATTAGAATAAGCAAATTTATAGTCAGAAACTTGAATAAAGGTTACCACAGGCTGGGGTGGGGGTAGGGAACAGGGAGTTAATGAGTGATACAGAATTTCTGTTTAGGGTGATGGAAAAGTTCTGGTAATGGGTGGTGGTGTTAGTAACAATATTGTGAATGGAATTAACAGCACTGAATTATATATGTGAATGTGGTTAAAAGGGGAAATTTTAGGTCATATATATGTCATTACAATAAAAGTTTTAAAAATACCATACAACACAAACAGTGAGCCCTAAGGTAAACTACGGGCTACAGGTAATAGTGTAATTTAATATTGCTTCACCAACTATAACAAAGGTACCATACTAATGCAATGAGTTAACAGAGAAAACTGAGTGTGTGCAGGGGGTATGTGGGAACTCTGTATTTTCTGCATGATTTTTCTGTAAACCTTTAATTACAACTTCTGCAAACCTTTAATTACAACTTCTATAATTAAAGTATTAAAAAAAGAAAAAATGATTTTTTTCTTTCAATTTATCTGTATTGTTTTTTCCAAATGGCTACTAAGTAGTTAGGACATAAATCTTACTAAAACCTGTGAACTTAACTACTTGATAAACAGAATTGTTTGGTACTTCTTTTGGCCTATGATCACCAAGATAAAATTACTGAGATAGTAAGGGCTCTATGAACAAGAAAGTTTGGGAACTTCTTTAACCATTAGATTAAAATACACACATAGAAAACAAATCTAATACAAAGGAATTATGCAAACCTGAGTAATTGCAATAAGAACTGCATGATTTGCTCGAACTTGTAGAAATATCTCCGGAATATCTACAGTATTAGGCACTGTGGGTTATAACAGGGAACAAAATAGTTAACTATCTCTGACCTCATCGGGCTTAAATTGAGCAGCAAATTCAGAACACAAATTCAGGACTCCTCACCCCAAGTATAGTATTCTTAGTATTCTTTGTTAGTTTTTTCACTATTTGCTTAAACTTCACCTTTAAACACTTACTCCATATAATATAACCAGTCTGTTACTGTGAAAGCAAAGATAAAAAAGATATGGTCCGCTCAAGTGCCTTATAGTATGTGAAAAGTGTTTATAATCTAGTGGAAAAAGGACATAATATACATGGTGTGGTGGGGTGAAAGATGACCTCCCAAAAGATACGTTCAGATCCTAATCCAAAGAACCTGTGACTGTGAATTTAGGTGAAATAAAATGGTCTTTGCAGATGTAATTAAAGAGCCTGAGGTGAGCTAGCTCATCCTGGATTACCCAGAGGGTCCTTAAATCCAGTGACAAGTATCCTTATAAGGTTCACACCAGGAGAAGAGGACAAGAGACTGGTGTTACACAGCCATAGCCAGGAAATAGCCAGGGCCACCAGAAGCTGGAAGAGTCAAGAAGGATTCCTCCTAGAGCCCTTGGAGGGCATGGCTCTGTTGACACCTTGGTTACAGACTTCCGGCCACCAAAACTGTGAGGGGATAAATTTAAATTCCTGTTATTTTAAGACCACATTGGTGGTAATTCGTTACAGCAGCCACAGAAAACTAATACACATGGTAAAAATAATTACTATACCTCTAAGATTTTAACTGCTTTCCTCATTTGCTGCTGTTCCCAAATATCTTGATTTTCTTCTTCCTGACTTTCTTCACTTGTTTCTTCATTTCTTGTTGCTACCAAAAAAAAAAAAAAAAAGTTAATGCATAAACATTCATTATTTTTCCATTATAGTAGCAGGAGTTAACATTTTGGGGGGCTTATTTTGTGTTAACTTAATCATTCCTTGCAATAATCCTAGGAAAAAGACACTGTTACTACTCTCATTTTATAAATGAGGATTTTCAGATACTAGGAGTTTAAATAACTGATCTGGGGACTGTGTTGAAGTTGGTACTTGAATCCGATACCAGATCCTGCATGTTCATCACCAAACTGTCCCACTCGAAACACATAACCCCATGTGCAGAAAATGTGGAAAGAATGAAATGTTTGGTTATCCTCATCAAAGATCTCTTAATACCTACATGAGAATTCAAACATTTATAAATATCTTTAAAAATAATTTCTGGGTTATAAGGAATAAAAGTCTCATTCTGAAAAGTATTATTTGAAGTAGCCAAAACCTTGTTAAAACTCATATTGTTTATAAATGAGAAACTTCAAAATAGTTCTTTGAGACATAAGGATTATTGGTAAAGGAAAGTATTTAGTAGATTAAGGAAGATTTTAAATATACACCTAAAATTACTGTAGATGCTACCATGTTTTAAAAAAATCTTTACAAAGGTAACAACAATGGTTTTCAAAGTTTCAAAAATAAGACAATGTACAATTTTTTTAAAAGCCTGTCAAAAATGATTAATTGGGGGTCAGATAATAGTAAACATTATTAAGCTTTGATTAAAATATTTTGATACAGACTTATCTTTTAGAGGCCATGTCACTGATCAAATTGATATTAAATGAACATCAACAACCACACATCTTTACAATTATGCTTCTAAGGAGATTTTATCACAATATTATATTCTAATGAAAAATGCCTTAATCTTCATATATTGGTAAATAAATTAAATTATGTACTTGTTTCTTCGGCCATTCTTTGTCTAAGTGTTTGAGGCTTGGGGGTAAATGGTATTCTTTTTTCATGGTCATCAGGTTCACTCTCAGGATCTTCACCACTGTTTTTCTTCACACCAGAGATGGTGGAGGTATGGTTTACATCCAACGAAATATAGTCATCTTTGGCCCTAGCCAATTCACGTTTTCTGCGGGCTGCCTGAATAAAAGCTGTATCAGGGATCTGAACTGAAAGAAACAAAGAGGTGGATGCTTGAAAACCAAACATCAACAGAAATAAATGTTCCTTATATTTAAGCAAAAAATAAAATAAAAAGCCACTGCTTTTCCAATATTTTGCTATTTTGATATAAGCATGTGACTTCACTATTAAATGGCTCAAAATTTATACCAGTAAAGGAAGAAAACAAATTTGATAGAAATGAAATACAACTTAAAGAAATGAATCAAATCTAGAAGTTATCAGAGAACATACTGAAACCACTTGGTTCTATCTTTTGATTCTCTTACTCATCAGGGGGTTTTGCTTTTTGTTGAGGGCTAGCTAGTTCTCATTTCCAAAGCTCTGAGATCGTCTGGGTAGGGAGGGTGAATGGGCTGAGGAGAGAGTCCCTCAACCAGTGAGATCTGCAGAGGCTGGACGCATCAGTGACAGATCTTCTAACGTACCAAGTAAGAGGGACACTACAACCTGCCCAATCCTATGGGCATCCAGCCATCCAGAAGTGTGAAACGGACTAGTAACAGCCCAGAGCCAAGTAAGTCTCCAAGGTCCTGTGCTGAATTCCACATGATAAAAGTAGAAAGTGTAATGGAAATAATCACATTCATTTACCAGGTGAAAAATATTTAAGTGACAACTTTTAATAGAGCCTTATTTTTTCCCTTATTTTATATAGTAGAGCCTTATTTTTTTCCTTATTTTATAGAGTCCGTATTTTAATATTAAAATACGGACTCTTCCAATTAAAAACAAGTTCCTTCATGTATGATGATCTAAGCTATAAATCATCTTCATACCCTGGAAAAAATGGTTTCTTAAGCAAAATTTTAAGGGAGACAATGACAACAGAAATTTTTCCCATTTCAAGCACTTCAAAATATTAATTACAGAGGTGTCAATCCACTGAGGCTCAAGCAAAATTTTCTAATCTTTCCCACAAATTGGTCCATATATTTGAAAAATAAATAGAAAACATATCATATGCTTGGAAAGCAGCAAATGTTTCAATATTCAAAACAGACAAAAACAGACAGATTCAGAAATTACAGACCAATATGTTTGATTGACATCAGTCCTCAGGAAAACAAAAAGTGCTTGTATTAATTAAGGAGCAGTAAATGGTAATCACTAGAAATCAGTATGTGTCCTTTCAGAACAAAAATATCAAATCAAGCGAATTTACTTTTTTATAGATTAGTATATCAAGTAAATGATGCAGGTCAGGTATCTCTTCCTTCTTCCAAAGTATTGAAGTAACAATTAACAGGACAACATTAAAATATGTGGGCTAAATCACATAATTCACTAGATTTTTGCTGGCTGAATAACTACTCAAAAAAAACACGCTGATTACGAAGCAATGCAGGGACCTGCCAAAGGGCTCTGTACTTCATCCTGTCTGGTTTAATGATCTTACTATGACGTGAATGAAGACAAAAGATCATGTCTTTAAAGCTGGGAGGTACAGCTAATACAACCGAAAGCAGAATTAAAATTCAAAACCCTCACAACAGATTAGATTAGCAATTCTCAATCCTGGCCACACATTAGAACCACTGGGAAGCTTGGTAAGATACTGATGTGCATGACCTAGTCCTAGAGATTAAGATTCAGTGCTAGTTCTACATAAAACTAAAACTCTTTCAAGCTATGATAAAGAAGCAAAAGTTCAAAGAAGAGCATTCTATCCTGTCGTGAGTCTCCATATCCAACACCTAGGTCAAGGGCTCACACATAGTAGGTTGCTAGGCAGAGATGGAATGAATTAACGAATATAGCTTATTGTTTTTGTAGTAATAGAAAAATCATTTTTTTCATATCTGTAACTCACAAGTCATTTTCACATACATCATACTGATAATGTAATGGAAATAAAGTCATCAGTGTTGGCACTTTGATAATCTTTAGTAATAAATTACTTGCCCATACTTCACTATACTTTGTTGTGTTATCAATAATGAAACCACTAGAACAGAACATAAGAGATATTAGAAATGAAGTTCCCAAGCAAAATTACAAAAATTACCAACCTACTGACGAAAATTCATTTTCTTCTGGAGAGCTGGAACTGTCAGAAGATGGACTCTGATCATCCTTACTTTCTGAGGAGTAGTGTGTTCCATTCTCTTTATCTGTTGAAAGATCAACCGTTTTGGGTTCTAAAACAATATTTTCTGAATCTATGAAGAAAGAGCCGGGATAATCGAATTAATAATTGAAATTCTACACAGTATATGGCATATGTAATATGGTGTTTTAATCCTAGTGCATATCTAAAGTAGACATACATCTTTCTCCAATTCCTGTATTTCTGAAATCAATAAATGTACAAAGACTTACTTTATTTGTACTATCTACTTATCTAATAAAATATTCCCAAAAGGATGTAGTAAGAAGAGGGAAGGGAACATCAGAGAAAAAAGAACAGCACAAAAATTGAAGGAATTACATTGAAACCTGTTTTACATGGTTGGTTTCACTTAATAGTTACAATTCTATGAAGTATATGCTATTACTGATGCGGACACTTAGGAGATGCTATATAACATGCCAAAGTCACAAAGTTAGTAAGCAGAGAAGCAAGGTTTTGAATCGACTTCCATCCAACTCCAGAATCTAGGTTCTTTTTATATTATACCTTATTACAATGGCTGATGGCAAAAAGTAGTAATGTGCACCTTGGTCTCAAATAACAGTGTGACTCTACTTTCACTGTATTAGCTTGGGAAGGTCACTTATTCTATTAATTTCAATTAATCTATTAAACAAAGATAACGTTAACAGAGATGATACCCCTAGGGGTGTTGTGGGAACTAACTGAGAAAATGTAAAGGAATTCTTAGTATTACACACAAGAAAGGATTTGCTAGTTTATGATTATTTTGCAATCTTTATGAATCACCTTAAAACATAAGCTTATATAAACAATACTTTTTATCTTAAAAATTTCCCCCAAATAGAAGACTGATACACAATTCAAAATAATTCTGGATTAAAATCAAACCTTGAAGAGGAAATATGGAGGCAGGGCAAGATGGTGGATTGGTGAGGTGTATGTTTTAGTTACTCCTCCAGGGAAGTAGGTAGAAAGCCAGGAACTGTGTGGACTGGACACTGCAGAGCAATCTGACTTTGGGCATACTTCATATAACACTCATGAAAATGTGGAACTGCTAAGATCAGTGAAATCTGTAAGTTTTTGCGGCCAGGGGACCCACGCCCCTCCCTGCCAGGCTCAGTCCCGTGGGAGGAGGGGCTGTCAGTGCCCGGAAGGAGAAGGGAGAACTGCAGTGGCAGCCCTTATTGGAAACTCATTCTACTGATCCAAACTCCAACCATAGATAGACTGAGACCAGACACCAGAGAATCTGAGAGCAGCCAGCCCAGCAGAGAGGAGACAGGCGTAACAAAAAAACAGCAAGAAAAACTCAAAAATAAAAGCGGATGCTTTTTGGAGTTCTGGTGAACACAGAAAGGGGAAGGGCAGAGCTCAGGCCCTCATGCTCATTTGCAAAACCCAAAGAAAAACTGATCTCTCTGCCCCCTGGATCTTTTCTTAATAGCCCTAATTGCTTTGTCTCTTAGCATTTCAATAACGCATTAGATCTGCCAGGAGGGCCCTTTTTTTTTTCTTCCTTTTTTTTTTAATCTTTTTTTCATTTTCTAAAACAATTACTCTAAGAAGCCCAATACAGAAAGCCTCAAAGACTTGCAATTTGGGCAGGTCAAGACAAGAGCAGAACTGAGAGGTCTGAGACAAAAGGCAATAATCCAGTGGCTGAGAAAATTCACTAAACACCACAACTTCCCAAGAAAAGGGAAGCATCCTCTCACAGCCATCATCCTGGTGGACAGGAAACACTCCTGCCCGTCACGGGACCCATAGCCCAGAGCTGCCCCAGACAACCAGTGTGACGGAAGTGCTTCAAATAACACGCAAACACCACAAAACTGGGTGTGGACATTAGCCTTCCCTGCACCCGCAGCTGGTTGTCCCAGACTTGGGAAGGTGGAGCAGTGGGAATTAACAAGCCCCATTCAGACATCATTTCAGCAGACTGGGAGCCTCCGTACACAGACCGCAGCCCAGAACCACCCCGGGGGGACGTCACTCACCTGTGACATAGCACAGTCATCCCTCAACAGAGGACCAGGGGGTGCAAGGCCTGGAAGAGGGACCCATTCACAAGTCTCAGGGGCCACACGTCAATACCAAGGACTTGTGGGTCAGTGGCAGAGACAAACTGTGACAGGACTGAACTGAAGGATTAGAATATTGCAGCAGCTTTAAAACTCCAGGACCACCAGGGAGATTTGGTTGCTAGAGCCGCCCCCCTCCCTGACCACCCAGAACACACCCTTATACAGGGCGGGCAACACCAACTACACACGCAAGCTTGGTACACCAACTGGACCCCACAAGACTTACTCCCCCACTCACCACAGAGGCAGAGCAGGGGAGAACTGTCTTGAGGGGAACAGGTGGCTCATGGACGCCACCTGCTGGTTAGTCACAGAAAGTGTACTCCACGAAGCTGTAAACCTGACAAATTAGAGATAAGGATTTCAATTGGACTACAAATCCTAAAAGAACCCTACCAAGTTAAGCAAATGCCAAGAGGCCAAAAACAACAGAAAATTTTAAAGCGTATGAAAAAACCAGAAGATATGGATAACCCAAGGTCAAGCACCCAAATCAAAAGATCAGAAGAAATACAGTACTTAGAGCAACTAATTAAAGAACTAAAGATGAACGATGAGACCATGGCACAGGATATAAACGACATCAAGAAGAGCATGGAACAAGATATAAAGGACATCAAGAAGACCCTAGAAGAGCATAAAGAAGATATTGAAAGACTAAATAAAAAAATGGATGATCTTATGGAAATTAAAGAAACTGTTGACCAAATTAAAAAGATTCTGGACACTCATAGTACAAGACTAGAGGAAGTTGAACAACGAATCAGTGACCTGGAAGATGACAGAATGGAAAATGAAAGCATAAAAGAAAGAATGGGGAAAAAAATTGAAAAAATCGAAATGGACCTCAGGGATATGATAGATGATATGAAACGTCTGAATATAAGAGTCATTGGTGTCCCAGAAGGGGAAGAAAAGGGTAAAGGTCTAGGAAGAGTATTCAAAGAAATTGTTGGGGAAAACTTCCCAAATCTTCTAAACAACATAAATACACAAATCATAAATGCTCAGCGAACTCCAAATAGAATAAATCCAAATAAACCCACTCCGAGACATATACTGATCACACTGTCAAACACAGAAGAGAAGGAGCAAGTTCTGAAAGCAGCAAGAGAAAAGCAATTCACCACATACAAAGGAAACAGCATAAGACTAAGTAGTGACTACTCAGCAGCCACCATGGAGGCAAGAAGGCAGTGGCACGACATATTTAAAATTCTGAGTGAGAAAAATTTCCAGCCAAGAATACTTTATCCAGCAAAGCTCTCCTTCAAATTTGAGGGAGAGCTTAAATTTTTCACAGACAAACAAATGCTGAGAGAATTTGCTAACAAGAGACCTGCCCTACTGGAGATACTAAAGGGAGCCCTACAGACAGAGAAACAAAGAAAGGACAGAGAGACTTGGAGAAAGGTTCAGTACTAAAGAGATTCGGTATGGGTACAATAAAGGATATTAATAGACAGAGGGGAAAAATATGACAAACATAAACCAAAGGATAAGATGGCTGATTCAAGAAATGCCTTCACGGTTATAACGTTGAATGTAAATGGATTAAACTCCCCAATTAAAAGATATAGATTCGCAGAATGGATCAAAAAAAATGAACCATCAATATGTTGCATACAAGAGACCCATCTTAGACACAGGGACATAAAGAAACTGAAAGTGAAAGGATGGAAAAAAATATTTCATGCAAGCCACACCCAAAAGAAAGCAGGTATAGCAATATTAATCTCAGATAAAATAGACTTCAAATGCAGGGATGTTTTGAGAGACAAAGAAGGCCACTACATACTAATAAAAGGGGCAATTCAGCAAGAAGAAATAACAATCGTAAATGTCTATGCACCCAATCAAGGTGCCACAAAATACATGAGAGAAACACTGGCAAAACTAAAGGAAGCAACTGATGTTTCCACAATAATTGTGGGAGACTTCAACACATCACTGTCTCCTATAGATAGATCAACCAGACAGAAGACCAATAAGGAAATTGAAAACCTATAACAATCTGATAAATGAATTGGATTTAACAGAGATATATAGAACAGTACATCCCAAATCACCAGGATATACATACTTCTCTAGTGCTCACGGGACTTTCTCCAGAATAGATCATATGCTGGGACATAAAACAAGGCTCAATAAATTTAAAAAGATTGAAATTATTCAAAGCACATTTTCTGACCACAATGGAATACAATTAGAAGTCAATAACCATCAGAGACTTAGAAAATTCACAAATACCTAGAGGTTAAACAACACACTCCTAAACAATAAGTGGGTTAAAGAAGAAATAACAAGAGAAATTGCTAAATATATAGAGACGAATGAAAATGAGAACACAACATACCAAAACCTATGGGATGCAGCAAAACTGGTACTGAGGGGGAAATTTATAGCACTAAACACATATTAAAAAGGAAGAAAGAGCCAAAATCAAAGAACTAATGGATCAACTGAAAAAGCTAGAAAATGAACAGCAAACCAATCCTAAACCAAGTAGAAGAAAAGACATAGCAAGGATTAAAGCAGAAATAAATGACATAGAGAACAAAAAAACAATAGAGAGGATAAATAACACCAAAAGTTGGTTCTTTGAGAAGATCAACAAGATTGACAAGCCCCTAGCTAGACTGACAAAATCAAAAAGAGAGAAGACCCAGATAAACAAAATAATGAATGAAAAAGGTGACATAACTGCAGATCCTGAAGAAATTAAAAAAATTATAAGAGGATACTATGAACAACTGTATGGCAACAAACAGGATAATGTAGAGGAAATGGACAATTTCCTGGAAACATATGAACAACCTAGACTGACCAGAGAAGAAATAGAAGACCTCAACCAATCACAATCAAAGAGATCCAATCAGTCATCAAAAAGCTTCCCACAAATAAATGCCCAGGGCCAGATGGCTTCACAGGAGAATTCTACCAAACTTTCCAGAAAGAACTGACACCAATCTTACTCAAACTCTTTCAAAACATTGAAGAAAATGGAACACTACCTAACTCATTTTATGAAGCTAACATCAGTCTGATACGAAAACCAGGCAAAGATGCTACAAAAAAGGAAAACTACTGGTCAATCTCCCTAATGAATATAGATGCAAAAATCCTCAACAAAATACTTGCAAATCGAATCCAAAGACACATTAAAAAAATGATACACCATGACCACGTGGGGTTCATTCCAGGCATGCAAGGATGGTTCAACATAAGAAAATCAATCCATGTATTACAACACATTAAGAAATCAAAAGGGAAAAATCAATTGATCATCTCAATAGATGCTGAAAACGCATTTGACAAAATCCAACATCCGTTTTTGATAAAAACACTTCAAAAGGTAGGAATTGAAGGAAACTTCCTCAATATGATAAAGAGCATATATGAAAAACCCACAGCCAGGATCGTACTCAATGGTGAGAAACTGAAAGCCTTCCCCCTAAAATCAGGAACAAGACAAGGATGCCCGCTATCACCACTGTTATTCAACATTGTGCTAGAAGTGCTAGCCATGGCAATCCACCAAGACAAAGAAATAAAAGGCATCCAAATTGGAAAGGAAGAAGTAAAACTGTCATTGTTTGCAGATATGATCTTATATCTGGAAAGCCCTGAGAAATTGACGATACAGCTACTAGAGCTAATAAACAAATTTAGCAAAGTAGTGGGATACAAGATTAATGCACACAAGTCAGTAATGTTTCTATATGCTAGAAATGAACAAACTCAAGAGACACTCAGGAAAAAGATACCATTTTCAATAGCAACTAAAAAAATCAAGTACCTAGGAAAAAACTTAACCAAAGATGTAAAAGAACTATACAAAGAAAACTACATAACTCTATTAAAAGAAATAGAAGGGGACCTTAAAAGATGGAAAAATATTCCATGTTCATGGATAGGAAGGCTAAATGTCATTAAGATGCCGATTCTACCCAAACTCATCTACAGATTCAATGCAATCCCAATCAAAATTCCAACAACCTACTCTGCAGACTTGGAAAAGCGAGTTATCAAATTTATTTGGAAAGGGAAGATGGCTCGAATTGCTAAAGATACTCTAAAAAAGAAAAACCAGGTGAGAGGACTTACACTCCCTGACTTTGAAGCTTATTATAAAGCCACAGGTGTCAAAACAGCATGCTCCTGGCACAAAGATAGACATACAGATCAATGGAATTGAATTGAGAATTCAGAGATAGACCCCCAGACCTATGGCCGACTGATCTTTGATAAGGCCCCCAAAGCCACTGAACTGGGTCATAAAGGTCTTTTCAATAAATGGGGCTGGGAGAGTTGGATATCCATATCCAAAAGAATGAAAGAGGACCCCTACCTCACCCCCTACACAAAAATTAACTCAAAATGGACCAAAGATCTCAATATAAAAGAAAGCACCATAAAACTCCTAGAAGATAATGTAGGAAAACATCTTCAAGACCTTGTATTAGGTGGCCACTTCCTAGACTTTACACCCAAAGCACAAGCAACAAAAGAAAAAACAGATAAATGGGAACTCCTCAAGCTTAGAAGTTTCTGTACCTCAAAGGAATTTCTCAAAAAGGTAAAGAGGCAGCCAACTCAATGGGAAAACATTTTTGGAAACCATGTATCTGACAAAAGGCTGATATCTTCAATATATAAAGAAATCCTACAACTCAATGACAATAGTACAGACAGCCCAAGTATAAAATGGACAAAAGATATGAAAAGACAGTTCTCTGAAGAGGAAATGGCCAAGAAATACATGAAAAAATGTTCAGCTTCACTAGCTATTAGAGAGATGCAAATTAAGACCACAATGAGATACCATCTAACACCGGTTAGAATGGCTGCCATTAAACAAACAGGAAACTACAAATGCTGGAGGGGATGTGGAGAAATTGGAACTCTTATTCATTGTTGGTGGGACTGTATAATGGTTCAGCCACTCTGGAAGTCAGTCTGGCGGTTCCTTAGAAAACTAGATATAGAGTTACCATTCGATCCAGCGATTGCACTTCTCGGTATATACCCGGAAGATCGGAAAGCAGTGACACGAACAGATATCTGCACGCCAATGTTCATAGCAGCATCAGTCACAATTGCCAAGAGATGGAAACAACCCAAATGTCCTTCAACAGATGAGTGGATAAATAAAATGTGGTATATACACACAATGGAATACTACACAGCAGTAAGAAGAAACGATGTCGTGAAACATGACAACATGGATGAACCCTGAAGACATAATGCTGAGCAAAATATGCCAGGCACAAAAAGACAAATATTATATGCTACCACTAACGTGAAGTTTGAAAAACGTAAAACGAATGGTTTATAATGTAGAAAGTAGGGGAACTAGCAATAGAGAGCAATTAAGGAAGGAGGAACAATAATCCAAGAAGAACAGATAAGCTATCATGGGTAAATGTAATGTTCTGGGAATGCTCAGGAATGACTATGGTCTGTTAATTTCTGATGGTTATAGCAGGACCAAGTTCACAGAAATGTTGCTATATTAGGTTACTTTCTTGGGGTAGAGTAAGAAAAAGTTGGAAGTAAAGTAGTTATCTTAGGTTAGGTGTCTTTTTCTTACGCCCTTGTTATGGTCTCTTTGAAATGTTCTTTTATTGTATGTTTTTTTAATTTTTTAATTTTTTTTATTTTTCATACAGTTTATTTAGAAAAAGAAAAATAAAAAAAAAACAAAAACAAGGAAAAAAATATGCAGAGCCCCCTTGAGGAGCTGGTGGAGAATGCAGGGGTATTCGTCTGCCCTAACTCGATGGTGGCTAACATGACCACAGACATAGGGGATTGGTGGTTTGATGGACTGAGCCCTCTACCATGGAATTTGCCCTTGGGAAGACTGTTGCTGCAAAGGAGAGGCTAGGCCTCCCTATAATTGTGCCTAAGAGCCTTCTCCCGAATGCCTCTTTGTTGCTCAGATGTGGCCCTCTCTCTCTAGCTAAGCCAACTTGAAAGGTGAAATCACTGCCCTCCCCCCTACGTGGGATCAGACACCCAGGGGAGTGAATCTCCCTGGCAACGTGGAATATGACTCCCGGGGAAGAATGCAGACCCGGCATCGTGGGATGGAGAACATCTTCTTGACCAAAAGGGGGATGTGAAAGGAAATGAAATAAGCTTCAGTGGCAGAGAGATTCCAAAAGGAGCCGAGAGGTCACTCTGGTGGACACTCTTACGCACAATATAGACAACCCTTTTTAGGTTCTAATGAATTGGGGTAGCTGGTGGTGGATACCTGAAACTATCGAACTACAACCCAGAACCCATGAATCTTGAAGACAATTGTATAAAAATGTGGCTTATGACGGGGGACAGTGGGATTGGGGGGTGCCATAGGGATCACACTCCCATTTGTCTAGTTTGTGGATGGATGAGTGGAAAGGTGGGGGAAGGAAACAAACAAACAAACAAACAAACAGACAAGGGCGCCCAGTGTTCTTTTTTACTTTAGTTGCTCCTTTTCACTTTAATCATTATTCTGGTTATTTTTGTGTGTGTGGTAATGAGGGTGTCAGGGACTGATTTTGGTAATGAATGTACAACTACGTAATGGTACTGTGAACAATCAAATGTACGATTTGTTTTGTATGACTGCGTGGTATGTGAATATATCTCAACAAAATGAATAAAAAAAAAATCAAAACTTAAAGGAGGATAGAATACAGCTGTAGCTCACACCTTTCTTATTACCTATTGCTATCTATGATAACTCCTATCTGTTCCCAAAGTGGATTAACATCAAAGGAGTGGTTCTCAAAATGTGGTCTATCATCCTCTGGAGGGTCAGTGGGACCCTTTCAGAGGGTCTGTGAAGTAAAAATTACTTTCATCATAATATTAAACATTATTTGCCTTTTTCATTGTGTTAATATTTACATAATGAAGCAACAGCGGTGATGGAGAAAATTGCTGGTTCCTTAGTGTGAATTAAGGTAGTGACACAAATCTGTATTTGTGTCATTGTATTTTTTACCACCGCCCATTAGCAGGAAAAAAAAAAAGCCACTTTCACTTAATGACCTTGATGAAGCAATAAATAATTATTAATTTTACTAAATCTTGAGTACACATCTTTTTAATAGTCAAATAGTCTGTATGACAAAATGGAAGTATGTATAAGGCATTTTTGCTGCATACTGAAATAGAAAGATCGTCTTAAGGAAAAACTCTTGTGTGACCGAGCTGCAAACTGTACTAGCCACTGTTTTTGAGGAATACCACTTTACTGCAAGAATGAATGACAAAATCTGGTTATTCAGACGTGAGTATTTGGAAAAATTTTCTCAAAAATGAACAAAGTGTGCCTATTACTTCAGAATTAGGGTTTTCAAGTGAAAATTGGGATTTTGGAAACATATCCTCTGCTGTGAATATGACACCTTCCAAATACTTAAAAGCTTAAAGACAGTGGTAATATTAACAAAATGCTGATATTGTATAATAAAATGTGTCAAGGTCTGCAAACTCAGTGAACCAATACTCTCCAAATAATCAGTGTATGATGTTAAAAATCAAGTATTGGTAAAAGGGCCATTCAAAAGGCAAAACACCAATGTATTTTAATGTAATAATGCACAAAAAATTTACTTATACGGTTACAAGTTCCATGTTACAACTAACCGTTAAGAAACGACTATTTGTTGAGCTTTGATGTATTATTAAAGCAGAATACCAACAATGATCTAAAAAGGCTATTAAATACTCCTCTAATTACACATCCACAGGCTGGATTTTCTCACATACTTAACCAAAACAACGTATCACAACAGACTGAATGCAGAAGCAGATATGAGAATACAACCGCCTTCTATTAAGCCATATATTAAAGAGATTTGCAAATAGAAAACAATGCCATTCCTCTTGCTATTTTTTGGAAGACAGTTATTTTTCACAAACTGTTACTTATTCTTACATGTAATAGATTTATAATTATTTTTAAAATTTATAAAATTTTCTCTATGTTAATTTTGATTATGACAAATTTCGATACACATAACTCAAAGAAACAAAAGTTCTTTGGGGTCTTCAGTCATTTGTAAGGGTATAAAGAGGTTCTAAGGCCAAAAAAGAACTCTTGGTCTCAAGTCTCCTTACGGGAAACATATTTTAGAGTAGAAAAGCAAATATAAAAGGTTATCAAAACTTCAGAAACATCAGGATGGCTTTAATGAACTAAAAACAGCAGGAAAAAAATTTTTTTTTTTTTTTTTTTACCTCAAGACTAACCAAAACGAGAATTCCTTATTAAACTCCAGATTAACAACATATATTTTGTAAACGACCTTATGCAGCTAGAATTCCTTATTTAAGAATTCAAAGGCACTTCAAAATTACTACCATGTATTTAACCTCATTATTGGTTACATTCTACAGTGTCATCAGTATCTATTACTTAAGCTACTTAGCAAAATATATATTGCTATTTTTATTTCAGTTTTTGCAAATAAAAGAAAAAGAGAATATCACAAAACCTGTCACCTAGATTCTTCTAATGAATTGGCCTGGTGAAGTGTTTTCTGGAAAAATAAAGGTTCAATTCTTAATTGGTTAAGTCCCCAAAAGGTACATATAACTTTCCTGTCTTCCAAAGATCATTCGAAGTTATTTAACTTAGTAATGATGTAAGTCCTTCATAAACACCAAGTATTGTATTACAGCTATAATCGATGAGGGTCATTAGGTGGTGTAAACACAGAAGAGCCCCCAAACTGTGGGGCATTTTTTACTCCCCCACCCAGTCCAACGTGCGGATGCAGGCAGCGGGCGAGTGCTCGCCGGCCAGCCCTTTACTATCACTACGACTGAGCGTCGCAGGCGCAGGGCAGCGAGTATCAGCACCCTCCAGGGACCCCTCCAGAGCCCCCGCGGCCCCTTCCCCCGCACACCCCACGTCACCTCCTGCGACCGCCCCGCGCCCGCGTCACCTGGGGCGCCCAAGCCGCCGCCGGAGGGCGCTCCCGCAGCTCGCCGGGAGCTCGCCCAGACCCGGCCTCAGCCTCGGCCTCGCCGAGGGCCCCAAGCCTGCGGCGCTGGCTCCCTCGCCTCTGCGCGGCCTCCTCTGCAGGGTGGTTCTTCCTCCGCAGAGCCCGGAGCCGTCCGTTCACTGGGCGCCCCAGGTTCTCCAGACGGCTCCTCGTCGCCGTCGCTGTCGCTGGACTCGGCTCGGCGCTGCCGGAAGTTCCTTCTCGGCCTGTGAGCCATGACAGAGGCCCGAGCTCCGCCTGCGCGCTCGCCACCAGCGCCTGTCAGCCCGGACCCTCTGCTTCCCCTCTGACGCGCGCGCCCGCTTTGCTTCCTTGTGGGCGCGCCTGTTACGCGCGCCGCTGACTCGCCTCGCCGCTTTCGTCGGGAGTGCGCATGCGTGCCTCTTCTCCCTCTCAGGTGGGCGAAAATGTGTGATGACTGCTGGGGTCTGGTGGTAAACCAGGCATTGCGGTGCATTTTGAGGCGTATATTCCATCGACAAAGCAATTTTCATTTTTTAGAAATTCTCCGTGGACAACCCGACCCATGCTCTTGCAATTAGATAGATCCTATCTTCAGGAAATTCGGTTTGAGAATGACCACAACTTATTCTCTGCACGAGGCAAAAACAGTAGCTTGTGGAAGTCTGAGCTGTGAGACAGCTTTCTCAGTGGTGTGCTGGGGGCACCGCTGTGAGCCCTGGAGAGCCAATGGCAGAATTTTCAGGAATTTTGCAAGCCGGTTGCTAAACCCAGCCATTATTAAAAATTAAATTATATAAACGTGCAATTAAATAAATGTACAATTAAATTAAATTAAAACAAAATTAATATATACTCAAAATCAATGCTTAAGTTTTTACTACCTTTTATAATTATCTATGTTCTTGAGTTTATTTACATCTAGTGAGCTTTATTGTGAAAATACTATATAACATACTACACATTTCTTCTGGTTCTGTGTTCAGCAGTGTCACACTAGTAGCTTGAAATCAGCCATGGTGGGAGTTCTTATACCACAGAGCTGGGCAAGCCTTACAAATTAGGGCTTTTCTCCCAGAGAGCCAGTTATTAAATATTTACTAGCATACCCTTGTCTATATTCCACCAAAGGGATAGAGAACAGGCAAAGTCTCCCTGGCTGATCAGCCCCAGAACCCTTTTGTTTATAGCTTATCTAAATGAACTAGTACCACCCAGAACATCTGGCAATGCTGTCATAAAGTATCATCAGTTACTCATAATTTATTAATGACTTATTGTAAAGAGAACTTTCTCTTTTAAAATACAGGTAAATTTAAGGCACTTCTTGAAAGCTTTTTTTTTTGTTAGACTGTTGGAAAGTGGTGTGAAAAGTATACTTCTGGAAAACGGAGATGCTTGTGCTCTCTGGAAGAGCTACTTCCTATTATGGACCAAGGGCCCCTTACAGCTAAAATGAATTCCAAAGACTGGAGGTGGGATGGGGGTGGGAGTGGGGTGGTGTCCCATTTGGCCTAGTGCTTTCCAGTCTACCATCTATCCATGCATGCCATGAATGCCACTCCATTCTCCCATTGCAGAGGAGGGTGTCTTTCTAAATCAAATTACAAAGCAGTTAATGCAAAACCAAAAAGAACAATATGATTTCAAATTTTGGAGAGTGAGGGAGATGATCATGATTGTGATAAATTCAGTGTTCTCTTCATGCACGATATAAAGGAACACAGCCATATATTGTACAGTCCAACCAGCACACACCATATAGTCAAGGCATCATGCTAGGCCCAGTGCTTCTCAAATCTAATGTTCTCCATATCGCCTGGAATCAGGCAAAAATGCAGATGCTGATTGCTCAGGGAGGGGCTTGAGATGCTTCATTTGTAGCAAGCTCCCAGGAATTGCCAAGGCTGCTAGTTGAAGGACCACAGTTTAAATAGCAACATTTCGGAGCAGATACTAATTTTTAAAAAAATGTTCCTGGTAACTTGATCCTGATGAACAGCACATGAGTGCCATTATGTATCTCATAATCTGGAAACTGAGTAATCCTCATAGAGGAAAACTAAAACAAATCTATACACAGTGATTGCGGTTATCTAACTGTAGAAGTTATTCACCATAAGGGGATAACTGTCTATACCTTCTCAAGAAGAGTTCCCCATCAGTCTCCAAAATTGCTTTAGTGTTTGTTTCAGTTTGAAAGGTGTTGACAGGACAGAATTCATTCGGAGTGTCACTTGCAAAAGGAACAGTTTACTTAAGGCTAAAGAATGATGTTGGTGTCCCAGAGGGTGTCCTCTCCCTTTGAAAGTCACCAACTCATGAACAATGTTCAACCAGAATTGAAAACACCATGCAGAGTTTCTCACTTTAAACTACACCACCTCTTTTATTCGTCTTGGTATCCCTGTGCCTGGTACAGTGTCGAGTATGTGATTTGTCCTGAATTAACATGAATGGCACTGAACTAAATGTGTGAATGAGGAGATTCTAAAACACCTGTATTCAGCCACAGTAGTGAATCCTGAGAACATGTCAATCATTCTGTTTTAGTTTGCTAAAGCTGATGAAATGCAGTATACCAGAAGTGGGTTGGCTTTACAATGTATTGGATTGGATTTATTAACTTACAAGTTTACAGTTCTGAGTCTGTGAAAATGTTCCAATTAAGGCATCAACAAGCCTCTCCCCGAAGGCTACCAGCGATCTGGACTCCTCTGTCACATGGCAAGGCACATGGTGATGTCTGCTGGCTCTTCTCTCCCAGGTTTTGTTGCTTTCAGCGCTGGCTTCAGTGGCTTCCTCTCTCAACTTCTTGTGTTTCTCTCTTTTAGCTTCAGTCTCTCTTAGCTTCTATATTTCCTTCTCTCTAAACTTCCTTGGCGCTCTCTTCTGTCTTTTATCCTCTTATAAAGGACTCTAGTAAGAGGATTCAGACCAACCCTGTGGCAAGCCTCAACTGAAATAACCTAATCAAAGTTCCCACCCACAATAGGTCTATATCTACTGGAATAGTTTAAAAGAACAAGATTGTTTTCTGGGGTACATACAGCTTCAAACCACCACACATTCTGTCACACATGTTAACAGACAGGAGATAGACATACTGAGATAGAAAGAAAGAAAGAAAAAATGCTTTTTAAAACCAAAACCAAAAGTTTGTTCTATGAAAGAGAAGTGAGAAAAGTGAATTTCTCTGGGTATGGTCTAGATGGGAGAGCATGAAACAGAACTTGTTTAATAAAAGGGCCTGTGCCAGTTTGGATATATTATGTCCCCCAAAAAAGTCACATTCTTTAATGCAATCTTGTGGGGGCAGATTGATTAGTCTGTTGATAAGCATGGAACCTCTGACTGAATTATTTCCATGGACGTGTGGCCCTGCCCGTTCAGGATGGGTCCTGATGAGTTCACTGGACTACTTAAGAGAGCTCAAGAGCCTACGTAGATGCTGATGATCAGAGATGCTTAGAGATGCTTGGAGTTGTGGACAGAAGGACCTTTGGAGATGCTAAGCTAAGAGATGAAGCCCAGAGTTTGCCCTGGAGAAGCTAGGAGAGGACCCCCAGAAGCTTAGAGGGAAATGCCCTGGGAGAAAGAAGCAAGGACGCACAGGAGCTGAGAGAGAGCAGCTAAGACAAAAGCCCAGAGACATTTTGGAGAAAGCCATTTTGAAACACAACCTGGGAGCAAAAGACCAGCAGACGCCAGCCACATGCCTCCCCAGCTGACAGAGGTATTCCAGACCCACCAGGTGTTCTTCAGTGAAGCTCTAGCAAACAGGAACAGGGCTCTAGGGAAAGCAGAGTGAAGGCTCTAATGTAGGGTTACCAGATTTAGGGAAACAAAATAGGATGCCCAGTTAAATTCAAATTTCAGATTAAAAAAAAAGGATTTTTTTTTTCTATAAATACATCCTATGCAATATTTGGCACATAACTGCATGGAACATATTGCAACCATAGTCTGGAGTAAAGAGAGATGTGAAGAATTTCAAAGGGTAGAGAAAGGGTTTGTAATCTGAGGGTGGTGGTGGTGGTTCTGGAACCTAAGGGGAAATGATGGCCAGTGAGAAGTTCCCAGTTGCAGGGTGTTGAGAGCCAGCAGACTTGGTGCTGTTTTCCCCCAAACCTTCAGTAAAACTTCTCCCCATACCCCCACCCCAGTCTTGGGTTAACACTGCTGCTGGGATTGAAGGACTCAGGGGCTGAGTCTGGGGTGGTGGCAGCCCCTTTGTGATGAGGAAGGGGTGGTGGCTGTGTGGTTTCTGGGCTGAAAATGTCAGGGGAAATGCAGTGAACGACACAAAGCAGCTGCTGAGCACACCTGGCCTGGGAGTGGCTATGAAATGATCCCTTTCCCCAAATGACCCCAAGAAAGTGGATCTTTAAAGGGGAAGAGGCTCCAGGGTTACAAATGTAAATGGGAAAAGGGCAGCCAGAAAAAAATTGTATTTCTCCAGTCTTTCCAGGTGCCCACAATTATCACTGCCTCACATTATTTGCTCTTTTTCATGAGTAAAAGGACTTTTCCCCTGAGAGGGCAAGGATAATGCCCCATCTGTAATTTGCCCTACACAATACTTGCTTATTAATTAATTGACCGATTATTAGGAGACTTTGCCTTATTCCTTTTATATGATTTAGAATTGCAGGGGTTAATTGAAAAAAAATTGGCATAACAAATTTTCCAACCTCTGGAAATCTGTCATATTTTTGCAAACAGTCTGCTTTTTCCCTTAAAGTGAAGTGGCACTTTAGTCAGGGTGTCTTCTCATTTATTAGTGGGTTCTGGGCTCCCTCTAGTGAGAAATATTATACTTACAGAAGAGCTGTGTCAATTAGTCTTTTAGAAATTACTTCCTTTCCTATTGGAGAGCTATCTTAAAATTTTATCTTGTTATAAGCAACACATATATTTCAATTTTTAAGCCAACCTATTTCAAAATTTCTCAGAGGACAAATTTTGGGAAATTATTTTTATAAGTAAACTAGCACTCTTCTCTGGAAATTAAAAACAATTTATTGTAGAAACATCCTTAAATGTATAGACCTAATAATTGAGCTTTCATTTTTATAGCATCTGTTTTTTGAGCCCTACTCTAATGAGGGAGACAAAAGACCTGGGTCCTGCTCCTAAAGCTGGGAGACAGTAGCCAATTATCCTGACGGATCTGCCTGTTGGAAATTCTTTATGGTCTCCTGTAATCTCAAGTATTGCGAATTTTTTTAATAGTAGATCCCAACTTTCAGAAGAAGCAGATGTCTTTGGACTGTCACTTTTATGGGTCTGAACTCTTCTATTGAACTGAAAATATTTTCTCAACCATCTGTTATAGATGCATAATGAGCCCCATAATATAGATAATTTAATTCTGTCTTCATATACATTAGGCAAACAGGGAGCTGTTACGAATGCATTAAATTGTAGTGTTGACCATCTTGTTGTAAAAAAGACTGTTTGTTAGATTTATCTCTCTGGGAAGTATGGCTGTCAAGTCCCAAAAGATCACAAGATAAACCTATAGATCAAGCAAAGCCAAGTTTGTAAGACAAACTACAGTAAGAGAATCCTACCTGGACAGCATCTGAGTAGTGTCTGGAAATGGAAAAATAAGGCAGGGTATTTATAGGGTATTTTTAGGGTTTTAAAATCAGCCAAGCTGGGTGATTTTAAGGCAGGTCTTGTAAGGAGGGGGAACTGGTAGGATTTGGGCAGATTTTATGACATTATCACTTTAGATTGATGGGTCCAGGGAGGCCAGATCTTCAGTTGAGCCTGGATGAGCAAGCTGTTTCAGTCTTGATAAAGAAGTTGGCTCACAGTGTTATCTTCCAGGAGCAGGCACTTCCTGCTAAGTTTTGTTGTTTTTCAGTCTCAGTATTGTTTTGCACAAAAAACAGAAAAGTATGCCTCCCCCCTCCCAGAACAATTTAGCACAGTGACTGGAAAGTATGTTTGACTGCATTATTGTCTAACAAAGGGACAGGGAATTATTTTGGTTTTGGTACTCATAAGGGCGAGATCTTAAAAGCACCTGTTCCTGGTAGATAATGAAGTCATATCAGCAGCCAACATTTACTGAACAATTACTATGTGTCAGGTACTATGGCAAGCATTTAACCTCAATTACCTTGTTTTATACTCAACAGCAACCTTACAGGGTGAGTTGTTATCCTTGTTTTACAGATGAGGAAACAGAGGAACAGAGGGATTAAGAAATGTTCCCAAATCAACAAGTTCATTAAGGAATGGGATGGAAATTCCAGGCAGCATAACCTGAAGCCCTTCATTTTTACTATGCAGCACATCTCCAGGACAATTCCTTTCAGTGAAAAGGAGTCATGTGAGGTAAATCCTTCTGTTCTTGAGTTAAAATCAGGTTGAGATTAATAAACATGACAATTTAATAAGAAGAAAAGACATCATAAAAGGAAAGCGTCAAGGGTGTCTCTGAATGACTTTCTTCACTTTCAGTCTTTTACCCCTTATTTCAAGGAGCTGTCCTTTTATTCTAACAAATAAATTTTCTGACAAATCCAAGCCTCTCTTCATGGGCTTCACTGGAATTTTCACTGAACTTTTTTCCCTATCATGAAATGTAATACACACATCCATAAAAATGTATAAAGTAAAATTGTACAGTTCAATGATTTATTGCAAAGCAAGTTCCTCTGTAACCACCACCAGAAATCCCTTTTGTGCCTCCTTTCAATCATTTTACCCTCCCTGCCCCCAAAGTAATCATTATTCTGACTTGTATAGCAATAACTTTCTTACTTTTTTTTTTTAAAGTTTTATCACCTAAGCATGCATTGTTTAGTACTATTGTTTACTTTTGCCTGTATTTTTGGACTTTATATAAATGAAATCATGTAGTATTTATTGTTTTATCTCTTCTGATTAACATATATTTGTATTATAATTCCACATTGTTCTGTGTAACTGTAGTCCATTCATTTTTATTACTGTGTAGTGTCAATTTGTTTGAATATACCACAGATTATTTATCTATCCTAATGTTGTCACACTTGGTTGTTTTCAGTGTTGGGCTATGTCTTAGTTTCATGGCTGCAATCATAAATACCACACTGGGTTGGCTTAAACAATGGGAATTCATTGGCCCACAGTTTTGAGCTTAGGAGAAGTCCAAAACTGAGGGATCAGCAAAACGATGCTTTCTCCCTGAGGACTGGTGGTATTGACTTCTGGTGATCCTTGGGCCCTTGTCTTTTCCATCACATGGCAATGCACATAGTAGCATCTTCTCCTTTCTTTTCTAGGTTGCTTTGACTTCCAGCTTCTGCCCCTTTCCATGGCTTCAGGTTCATAAAATCTCAGTAAAAAGATTAAGGCCCAAATTCTTTCAGTTGGGCCACAACTTAACTAAAAGGAACATTTGAAAAGGTCCTATTTACTATGGGTTCGCACCCACCAGAATGGATTAGGATTAAGAACATGTTTTTATCTGGGGTACGTAATTTAACCACCTCTTGCTATACCACAAATATTGTTATTACGAAAATTCTTGTATTTGTCTCTTGGGACTCATGTACACAGATTTCTGTTGGGTATGAACCTAGGAGTGGAATTGCTGGGTCATAGGATATGCTATCTTCAACTTCAGTGGAAAATATCAATTTTCCAAAGTAGTGGTTTCTTAAATTTACATTCCCTGCTGTAGTTATGAATGTTTTCAGGCTCTTTATCCTTGCCAACACTTGGTTTTGTCAGTTTTTTTTAAATTTTAGCCATTCATGTATATGTCCTTTTGGTTTGAATTTGAGTTTCTTTGCTTACTAATAAGGTTGATCTTACTATTTTAAGATGCTAATTCTATCTATATTTCCTCCTTATGAATTGCCTGTCCATTTCTCTTGCACATTTCTATTGGTTTTTTTTTTCTTGACTTTTTTCTAAATAGTGTATAGCTATTCTTTGTGTATTCTCTATATGAGTCCATTGATACATGTGTTGCAAATATGAGCTTTGTGGTTTGGTGTGTGTTCCAGTTTGCTAATGCTGCCATTATGCAAAATACAAGAAATGGATTAGCTTTTATAAAGGGGATTTATTAGGTTACAAATTTGCAGTTCTAAGGCCATAAAAGTGTCCAAACTAAGGTATCATCAAGAGGATACCTTCACTGAAGAATGGCTGATGGCATCTGGAACACCTCTGTCAGCTGGGAAGGCATGTGGCTGGCGTCTGCTGGTCCTTTGCTCCTGGGTTGTGTTTCAAAATGGCTTTTTCCAAAATGTCTCTGGGCTTTTGTCTTAGCTCCTTTCTCACAGCTCCTGTGCATCCTTGCTTCTTTCTCCCAGGGCATTTCTTTCTAAGCATCTGCGGGTCCTCTCTTAGCTTATCTGGGGTTAACAATGGGCTTCATCTCTTAGCTTAGAATCTCCAGATGTCCTTCTGTCTGCATCTCCAAGCATCTCTAAGCATCTTTGTCAGCTCTGCCTCTACTTCTCTATCTCTTTCTGAGCCTCTTAAAAGACTCTAGTGATCAAATGGATCACCCACCTTGAATGGGTAAGACCACACCTCCATGGAAATAATCTAATCAAAATTCTCACCCGCAGTTGGGGAGTTACATCTCCAAGGAAACAATCAAAAGTTTCCACCCTAATCCAAAGACTGATAAGACTGCTCCCACAAGATTGTGTCAAAGAACATGGCTTTTTCTGGGGGACATAATACATCCAAATCGGCACAGTGTGTCACTGGAGTCCTCTAAAAAAGCTCAGACAGAAGGAGCTCAGAGAAGCTGGAGCTTAGAGAGACATTTCGGAGAATGCCATTTTGAAATACAACCTAGGAGCAAGCAGATGCCAGTCATGTGCCTTCCCAGCTAACAGAGGTTTTCCAGACGCCATTGATCTTCTTCAGTGAAACTACCCTACTGTTGATGTCTTTGGACATTTGCATGGCCATTAGATTGTAACGTTGTAACCAAATAAACCACCTTTGTAAAAGCCAATTTATTACAAAGTTACAGTAACTAAAACAGTGTGGTGCCGGCACAAGGACACACAAATAGACTAATGGAATAGAAATGAGGGTTCAGAAATAAAGCCTCATATTTGGTTGATGTATTGTACACTTATTCCAAAGTTTCTGGGAATCCCAACAGGAGGGCATAAAATTTATAATTATGCCGTTTCCTTTTTACCTTGGTCCCTACATACATACCTTCTTCAGAGACATGCCTGTTTCACTTCCAATTATATCCCCAAACTCTTAGTGATTTCAATTATTGAGGAAAACCTATACTGTTGCCAAAAAAAGATAGAGCCTCTGGGTTATATTAAGCAGTGGTGGCCAAATAAATGCTGCCCAGGTAGAGAGGTAATTATGAGGTAAAATTTATACTCAGGCATTTTCAAATGACCTAATATTTTGTACATTCTCCAGGCAACACATGATATTCAGTGTATTCTTATTCAGAAATTGATATCATCGCTTGCTCTATGCTTGAATTTGTAGTTTGGGTAGTTCGGATGTAAGGGTTTTAGAAACTTTAGAACTCTCTGTGTAGCACACTCTGGTGCTTGTGCACTGTTACAACCTCAATTTCATGGGGTGTCCTATCCCTTAACTCCTGGTTCAGCAGGGCAAAAGAGTGTTGGAAAAATATGTCACTGTTATTGAGCTGAGTGTTGGATCTAGTGGACTTGCTTACTAGGTACTGTACTAAATATTTTGGAAAGTAAGCCAGAGTTATAGCTAAAGACTGCAACAATGAAAACAGCCAGGAATATAAATTGCACGAATTCTCCTAGTTCTATCCTTCTACCAATCCAGTGACTATGTACAAAATAAAACGAGAATGGTTTAATTTATTACAGAGAATATTGGTGTTTTGTCATTTTAAAAATTCACTAGGTGCCAACAGCATGTTTTTTAAATTTTCCAGTTTGATGGATGGTCTAGGATAAGGCAAATTACAACTCACCAGCACTCTTTTGTTTGCTTGCCTGGGTCCTTGGCAGACATCCTATATAACACCATTGTTTTTTGTTTTGACCATGGTGTAGGTTGTCGAATGATTGCTTCTTCAAAGTTTGATGGGTTGCTAAAAGCAGTTTCAGACCTGGGAAACTGAAGAAGCAATCACGTTTAAAAAACTTATTTATGTTGCAGTCAAAGAAAACTGAAGTTGACGTAGTTCGACCTGTTGACATCCTTCTATTTTTTCTTTCTTAAACCCCTAGTTTTGTTTTATTCTCTTCCTTTGTTCTCTTTTTCTTGTTCTCCTGTTTTTTTTTCTCTATTAGCTTTCTCTAGTTTTGTTTTTTTAAATTCAGTTTTACTGAGATATATTAACATATCATACAATCACACGTAGCGTAAAATCAACTGTTCACAGTACCATCACATAATTCTACATTCATCACCCCAATCTATTTTTTGAACATTTTTCTAATACCACAAAAAGGAAAAATAAGAATAAAAAATAAAAGTTAAAAAGAACACCCAACTCATTGCCCCCTCCCATGCTATTTTTTACCCACCTTTTTTCCCCATTTTTCTACTCATGCATCCATCCATAAAGTGGTTAAAGGGAGTGTGATCCACAAGGCTTTCACAACCACACAAGAAAACATTTAAAAATGGTCAGAGGACTGGAACAGACTCTTCTCCAAAGAAGATATACAAAAGGCCACAAAGCAGGTGAAATGATGCTCAACATCATTAGCCATTAGGGAAATGCAAATCAAAACAAGACACCATTTCAAATCCACTAGAATGTCTATTATTTCAAAGAATAAAGAAAAGTAACAGGTGTTGGCAAGGTTTCAAACAAATACGAACCCTTGTATATTGTGGGAATGCAAAAATCGTACAGCCACTGTGGAAAACAATTTGGTAGTTCCTCAGAAAGTTAAACACAGAATCACCATATGATCCAGCAACTCCACTTCTAGGCATATACCCAGAGCAATTAAAAGTAGATACTCAAACAGATACTTGTAAACTAATGTTCAGAGCAGCATTATTCACACTAGCCAAAAGCGGGAGCAACCCAAGTCCCTATCCACAGAAGAGTGTATGAACAAAATATGGTATATACATACAATGGCATATTTTTCAGCCGTGAAAAGGGATGAAGTTGTGATACATACTACAAAATGCATGAACCTCGAAGGCATGATACTAAGTGAAATCAGCCACACACAAGGACAGATATTGTATCAGATCACTTATATGAAATAATAAAATTATGCAAATTTATAAGGACAGAAAATAGATTACTGATTACCAGGGGCCGGGGACCCTGAAACGTGGAGTTATGTTTAATGGGTATACAATTTCTGGAAAAGTTTTGTTAAAGGCATACGATTTTGGGAGCACACACTGTGAATATAATTAATACCACTGAATTGTATACTTGAAAGTGGGTAAAATGGGAAATTTTATATTGTATATATGATATCACAGTAAAAATAAACAAAAAATACATTGACAAAGAAAAAACATATAGATGAACACAGAGATGACAAGAGTATTTAAAATCATTTTATATATCCTACAAACATACCAAGGAATGACATAAAGGAGATAATGTGACATAAAACAAAATGAGAAAAATACACTGAAGAGTATTCTTTTTAGTTCACAGAATCCATGGCAGTTGCCAAACTATCTAGCTAAATTAAAAAATACTGGTTTGCCAGAGGCAATAGCCTCTTAAAGAACATCAACTAGATATGTTCCCTTTGCTCATAAAGTTGACACCCCTTTTCAACATGAACAGGTTATGGTGGTCACTGCCTAGACATCCCCGAAGATCAGAAAAGTGATTAAACTACAGGAAGGAGTAGCAACACACAAGATGGAATTTAACAAAGGATTATGAATATTGAATTTTTATATAATTATCTTTTCCTTAGTTGCTAGGGTATTAGAATAGCTAGAAGAAAAGGACTGAAATGGTGGAACTGTAACCCATAGCATCATTTGAAAATTGTTCTATAGCTACTTGTTAAATTGTAATTTGAAAGCTATACCTTTGGGTATATATGTTAGATTTCACCATAAGGAAATGACTGAAAGTACGGTACTATAAATCATAATCACTTTGGAAATATCCTATATATCTACTAGTTAAATCATACTTTGAAAGATATCACGTTTTCTGTATGTTATGTTAAATTTCATATTAAGGAAATAACTGCAACTGTGGAATTGTAACCTTTAACATTCTTTGAAATTTGCTAACTACTTGTTAAGTTGCACTTGGAAAGTTATCACCTTTATGTATATATGTTATATTCTACAATAAAAAAATCATGAAAAAAAAGGAACAATCAGATGCAGCCCCTTCCCCATATTGTCAACATGAATAAGTTAGGTGGCTCACTGCCTACAGACCTCTGAAGATAAAGAGATTAAGTGAGAGGAACTTTATAAAATTATATACACATATATTTAGATGCTGGGGTGTTGGAATAGCTGGAAGGAGGGAAATGACATGGTGGAACTGCAGCCTATAACATCCTTTGAAATTTGTGCTCTAGCTACTCGTGCTTTGAAAGTCTTCAACCTTTCTGTATATACCCTATGTTGCGTAATAAGGAAAGAACTGAAACTGGAACTGTAACCCATAACAATTTTTGAAATTACCTATATAACCGCTTGTTGAGTTATACATTGAAAGTTAACACCTTTCTGTACATATGCTATATTTTACAATACTGGAAACAGCTGAATTTGTGGAACGGTGACCCATGGCATTCTTTGAAGTTTGTTCTCTTAACTATTGCTAAATCATACTTTGAAAGTTATCACTGTTATGTATACATGGCAAAGTTCACAATAAAGAAATTCATTTAAAAAATATACTGTTTTGTCTAAGTTCTGGTAATACAAAAATAGTGGAACATTTACACCATGAGGGCAAAGTGTGTAGATTTGTTTTCTACAGAAACAAGTAAACCCCTGTGAATACTTTTTTCCTGTGCCGCTGCTTCACCTTGTCGGGTCCCTATTCCCCTCTAATGTTCTCTTCTTTCTCTTCTCCACTTCATGTTGCCTGGCCTTGTACCCAAATGTGGCAGACAGAGAATCCTAGAGGCCTAACATTCCATGGTGGCTGTTTGTAAGGGGGAGGAGGCTACAGTAACTGCCACAGCGGGAACATTTATAAGGAAGGATGGGAAAAGTATCCCAAATGCCTCTGTTGTATAAAAGAGTGGGATGGAAGGATACCTGCCTGATCCCAAGAGCCAGAGGTAGAAAATCACACATAAAAGAATGGTGACCAAAGGCCAGAAGAGGGAGGATTTGCAGTCATCTGTTTCTCCTAGCTCTCTGGTGTCTGCTTCTCATGGGGAGAATCCATTTTGAGAAGCATCAAGCTTTCGAAGACGACCCTTCTGGGAATTAACATGAAGTAATGTCCTTGAATTTAAGAATGCAAGATCAAGGCTTCCTCAGAAATAATGCCTAAGACAAAGGGAAATAAAAGGAAGGCAGAAGAGAGATGGAAGTCCAAGCCGGCCCAGCCCAACCCAGCTAAAGGATGGTGGGATCCAAGAAGATACTGACAGAGAAGAACCTGGGACTACATTTTTCCCTGCAAGATGCACTCACCAAACTTCACTGTACTCATCAACCCATTTCAAAAAAAAGCTTTGTAATTCCCTCCTTTGGTCTTTAAAATCTGCAGTAAGTTCACTAGTCAGTCAGACTGATGTTGTTTCATAATTATTACTATTGCTCTACCTAAGCCGTCCCTTTTTTTCCTAAGAATAACTATGTAGCTATATATAAAATATATAAAATGTAATTAACCACTGGATAACTATACTAATGAACGTTTACAAGAAATGTTGAGCTGATTTATCTAGCCTAAGAACCTGGGGAAAACTGGGAAAGCCACTTTTGTCTTGTTGGATTTCACCTGCTCATGGCTCGGCCATGGAGGTGCTGTTAAAGCTCTCCTACCCTCCACCAAATCCCATCTTCTTGCAGGGGATTTGAACTCCCTATTGGCTATCATATACCTGTTTGTGACCTCATTCTCCCACCAAACCCCCCACCATCTGGTAGAATCTTGGGGTTTCCATGGAGATGTCTGTAAATAAATTGGGATCATCGCACGTGACCAGTGACCAGTGGCCAGTGCCCTTCCTACTGGACACGTGCTCTGTTTGGCTTCAGCCATTCACTGTCTAGCGTCGTCTCTTCAACCCTTCTCGCCACAGTTGGTGTTTCCTCTTTTCTGACCATGTCAGGTAAGGAAAGAAACTGTTTAAAATGTTTTCCATCAGATTTATATTCCCCTAAATTTAATAGTAAAGAGAAAACAGTGTGGAATACTAGGAAGTAATATTGAACTGGAAATCTGGAGACCTAATTTCAGTTTGGAATTGACATCTAGTAGCGATGTAGTTTTGTACAAGTCACTGAATCTCAGAATCCATGTCCTTGTCTCTTATATTACGATGTTAGATTGGTTGATCTCGTTGGTCCCTTCATTTTCTAATACTGAGTTTTAAAGGGCACACAAACAGAAAATGCAATCAAAGACATCTTAAGAGTGGTCAACAGAAATAGAGAGAAGACCTAAGCGATGTGAAAAACTGGCAATATATACTAAGGAAAGCTGTTTCATCTCGCATGATCTCTCTCTACTAATATTTCAACTGTAGAATTTCAAATTTCTGCTGTTTCAGAAAGTCACATACACATTTTGGAGTTTCACATGTAAAACAGGTGAAAAGAGAAAATAGGGAGAGAAAAATAGAACGGGTCTATAAGGAGGCAGATATGCCAGTCCCTGTTGGTTCAAGACTGTTTTCATCAAACACAAGACAACAGAAGTCAAGAGAGAAGAGATAATGTAAGAATGAAGGAGATAGAGAGTGTCTGGGGGGTTCTCAAGGAGAAAAAGGTAGTTAGGGTGGAATGTTTAAGGAGAACCAAAGAAGCAGAAAGCATAAATGAAATCTACTCAGAGCTGAGAAAAGTGAAGTTGTTTTCAACAATGCTTCGACTATCGCCAGAAAAAGTAGCTTATCAGAATAACCACAGTCAGTTTTTCTCTTTACTTTTTAAAAAATCAGTTATTTCTTATGGCCTCTCTGAACACAGATGGCACCTGAAAGTTTTCAATATAAACATTTTCGAACTATGTTTTAGAAATGATGCTGCCTACAAACACGGAACAGATAAAATGATTATCTAAGAAGAGGTGGAGAGAATAGTTTACAGTGTATGCTTTTTATTTCCTTCTGATTTTTAAATAACATAGGTGTTTTACCTTTTAAAAATAAAATTAAGTTTAAAAAAGCAATCTCTATTCATTCACATCAGGACAAATTCCCAGTGAAACGATGCTTTTCAATTTTACAGCAATTAAATGGAGAGCATACTTGCCAAAAGTCATCATATTTTTAAACCTTAATTATCTAAGAAGAAAAAGTCAAGTCTCCAGATCTCTAATTCCACAATTATCTAAAGCAATTTTATGGAGGTTTTTGGGCTTTCCTTTTGTTGAAATTAAAAAAAAAAAAAACATAGATACTAGTAGTGATGATTGTTTTTTAGGCTTTGGGTGTAACATTTTCCTGGATGTAAAAGATGATTATAATCTAGGTTTCTTGGATGAACAGAAAAACCTACAAGATAATTGTTAAGTTTTCTTTTCTCCTTGTTATCTGGCTATACTAAATTGAAATATTACTTTCTTTTAGGATGAATATCTTTTTTATTTGCTTGGCAAGTGACTGTCAGAGAATCATGAATGAGCATGATAATGGAATTCCTTGACATTTGTCATTTTGCTCTCTACTTTGTACCTGTTTTATTGAAATATTTATCTATATAGTTTGTGGCTACCTATACATTCACATTTACTTCATTTTTCTGCTTGCTGGGAAATGTTTATTAATACATTTTTCTTTGTATGTACTAGTAAGAAATTCATTCAAAATCATCTTCTTTGGTAGGCTGCTTTGGCTTGATAGTATTCACTAAAACAGAGTAGAGTAGCAATGTTCATTTTCATAATATTGTGTGTATGGTAAAGAAAATTCATTCTTAGTAAATTCATTATGTTTTGACCCTTGCTACATACCTCAGTTTCATTTATCTGTAAATTTCTTTTTAGTTCTGTGACATGTTTTTCATTATTAATAGGTTATGTCTATCTTTCCAGAAAATATTTTTGCTTCCTCCATGTAATTCATATATAATATATCACCTTCAATCATTCATGAATTGTTATTATTATTATAACCACTTTATAGATGAGGAGCCAAAAGCTCAAAGAGATTAAATACCTTTTATTTTAAAAAATTTTTTTTGAGAAACTCCCTTTCAGGTAGTCATTTTGACTTAGAAGTAGAAGGGAAACCTGAAAAGAGTTTACCAACTGGACTGGGTTATTTATGAATTCCAGGAAATGTCATATAAATTGTACAAGCAAAATGAGACATGGAAGATCACAATGGCAAGAGCTGTACTCTTTGCAAATGAACCCAAAGCATGCTTTTGTTAAAAGCTCTGTCTCTCCCAGTTTCTGACAGTCTACTGCTAAGAGAAAGAGTCCATCAAGGCAGTCCTGATGCCTAGGTCCTATAACCTGGTAATGCTGCAAACATACAGGAGAACTTGAACAAGCCATCCCACCTCACTGACACTCAGTTTCCTCCCTTATAAAATAAGTGTTAAGATAGAGATTCTCTGAGGACTTGCTAGTCCTAGAGAGGTTCAAATCCAGGAAAGAGTGTATGGGTCAACACCGATGAATGCTCAAGGGGAAGATAAGGCAGGGAGAGTACTTCTAGCCAGAGAACAATGTACGAGCCAGACTCGTTGGATCTTCTGCACATCTGGGCTCAAGTTGGGAGCACAGGCAGGTAATACAGAATGTTACCCAACTGCTCCAGCACTTACAACCATCATAAACAGTTTGATATTCGTATCTCAATGAGTACTGGTATTAGAAGTTTCCTGATTGCAACCTTAACTTTACTGTTCCTCAAATATAGTGAAAGTTTATCAGTCTCAGTGATTTTTCATCATCTTCTTGTTTGCTACAGAAAATTTCCAAAAAGCATCTTTGCCTGGAACTCCAAATTCTCTGCAGCAGCTCTCTCTTCCTGTGGTGAGCAATGCGGCTCCCCCAACAGGCAGTGCCTGCAACTTCTCCAGGGTCTCTGCACAACCCGTCAGCTCGGCATGGCTACTGCCATCAGCCTCTGGCACCTCTTTCCAACCACTTGTGGCTAGTGCCTACTTTAACCAACATTCTAGCACAACCATGCTGTCTGGAGTTTCTGGACAGAGGCAGATCTCCACTTCAGCTGCTTCCTGTTCAGGTATTTTTGGATGGGACATCACAGGAAGCACTGAGAAGAAATCATGTTCCCTCCGTGACTTCAGTGTCACTGTCATTGACCAGGACATGGCTGTTTCTTCCATGCCTGTATCAGCACAATACGATAAAATTTCAGACAAAAATATCGGGGACCCTCGGCATCCATCAATGTCTGCTAGCCTTGTGCAGGGAACATCTCAGATTCCAAATCAAGGAAATGCCCTGTCAGTTCCCTATCAGGAAGGGAGCCAGACATACTACCATAATCAAGGCACACTGGGGACCCTGCTCTCTGGACAGCTTGGCCCCCACCTGCAGACATATGACTGTGTGTCATACACAGGAGGCAGGGCTACTGCCTCTCAACAACAAATGATGATGGTGCTGAAGGAAGTTGAAACTACAAAGGGCCTACCAACAGCGTCGGTGCCCAGAATTTGCCACTCGATGTCTGCTCAACCTGTCACAGAAGCAAATTTTCAAGGTGAGTACAAGAAAAGGCAGGGAGATTACTTCTAGCCAGAGAACAGTGTATGAAGCAGACTACCTGGATCTTCTGCACGTCTGGCCCCATGTTGGGAGCACAGGTAGGTAATACAGACTAGTACCCAGCTGCTCCAGCACATAAAACCGTCACAAAGAGTTTGGTATTTGGTATCACAATGACATTTGGTATCTCAAGAAGGGAGGGGAATAAGCTCAGCATTCAGCAGGGAGGTCAAATCTGCAGCAGGAAAATGGTGAGCCCACATCCACATAGGACTTAAACCCTGAGAATTTAACTGCTACCCTGGCTAAGTGTTCTCCAATGTTTTCAGACTCTGAAAACACCTAACATAGGTGGCACACTATAATGGCCTCTTATGCTACGTGCAAGAGAAACACAAGAGCAAGCTGAGGGATACTACATTTTTCACTGCTCTAGATGATCACACTCCTTGCATCAATGCACTATAATTAACTCCCTTTCATGATCTATCGCTTTAGTCTCTTCGGGAAGGCATTTCAGAGCTTCTACTGCAATTGTGTCATTTTAATTTTCCCTCACTTCCTTAATGTACAGCAGGATTTAAGATCTTCTGTTCAGAGATCCTATCCAAAGCAAGCAGGCTCAAAATCTGTCCTTGCTTTCCATTCTTGGAGAAAGAGCTCCACTCCCTCTCCAAGTCCAAGGGGTTAAGTGTTCTTATTCTTAGAAGAGTGGAGAGAATTGGAAGGTCCCTATATGAGGATGCCAGGCTTTATAAAACATTTCATAATTTTTCAATCACATTCACACTCTTCAATTGACTTATAACGATCCTATGATATACAAACAAAGCCAAGAGGCAATGACATCAAATGATCACCTATCAAAACAAGAACAGCAGCCTCCTATTTACTAAGGACTGGTTCTGTCCATGGTGCTTAAGATAAGCTTGTAGAATTTGCCTCTCTAGGTCTGCTCAACCTGTCATACAAGGTTGTTGCTGTCTAGGGGGAGCATTGCACTTACCAGGACCTGACTTCTTCCTTGATTCCTTTGTAGTGATGGAAACTTATCTGAGGATGGAGACTTCCCTGGGCCTGCAACTTCAAAGTCAGACATTTTGTCTGTCACAAACTCCAGAATTCTCCAAGTCCTGCAGTAGCAGAAATATCCAGATACTTCAGAGTAACCCACAATCTGAGCTTGAAGACATTTCAGTGAGAGCTCCCATCAAGAATTCTGGTAATCTCCTTGCTCTGCCTCCAGCTCCAAGCCAGGAACAAACAGAATTGGATGAGATTAAAACCAAGCTTTCAAAGCCTCTGGAGGCCTACCAGGTCACAATAGAAAATCAAGATTCTCCACTCCTCCCCATACAAATCCCTGATATTCACCAGCTTCTGGCCTGCATTGATCCCCTCGGCCAGGAGGAGCAGTCGTTTTCTGAAAAAGGTAATCTTGGAAAGAATAGCATGGTTCTTGAGGACCAAGGGACATTTGAAAGTGGGATGGAGTCTAGCAGTGGTCTTGCAGATATTGCTACACTGGTGGAGGATGTTCACCTCCCCCAGCTCTTCAATTCTTTGAAGGACCTTGATCAGTCTAAAGTTCCCAAGGCAATGAAAGCCAAAGATACCAACACCATCAAAGCAAATCAGGTGCAGGAAAAGTCAAGTGTGATAAAGGGTCCCTCTGAGCAAATCAGGAAGAACAAACACAAAGCCTCTGACCCTATCAGTGGTGCTCCCAAGGCCAAAATCCAGCCAAAGAACCCAGAGTGCCTGTTAGAGGAAGAAGTGGTTGTCTGCAATGCTGCAGCCAGTGACAAGGCTCTTACTGCCAAGACTTCTAACAGGAAACCTCAGAAAACAGCATCCAGCAGAAACAGCATAACTAAGGGCCATGGGCAGGAAAAGACCAAAAGGTCCAGAGAAAACAACTCCAAGAAACCTGAAGAAAGTAAGCAGACAGGCAACAAAGTTAAGGGGGAAGAAAAGCCAACCATTCCCAAGAGAAAGAGGAAGAAAAATCAACCTGAATTCATCCAAGAGAGCTTTAAAAAGCCACGAAGTGGCCTGGGCATGCACATGCTGGAACCTGGACAGGTTTTTCATGCACTGGGGAAGGAGACTGATAAGAAAAGGGGACTTCCTACTTCTCAGACTCTGGGACATTCCAACACCACCAAACACCACCGGCCACCCCCAGCTAACAAACCAGGGCTGGATACTCCACGTGAGGGAAAAGGTCCGGAGAAAACTCAAGTCAAAGCCCAGAAAGCAGAAGGCAGTGCTGAGAAAGAGTGTTCCTCTCCATCCCAATACGAGCGGCCACCTCCTGGGAAGGTCAAGTTGATACCTTTGCCTTTTCTGACCATAGACAAGCCTCCAACTCGACCTGTTCCTCGGAGGCCACAGTCTCTGGCCTCACGTCGGCTTTCTGTAGCTCACCACGTCCGCCCTGTTTCTACCAGTTCAGCACAACCTACTGCCGTCAATCCATCGCGGCCAACTCCTGTCAGTGCATCCTGGGCAGGCTCTGCCAGACCAGCTCGGCCAATTTTGACCAACCCAACCCGGCCAGGTTTAAACAACTCTACCAGGCCTAGCGTTCGTCAGTCTGCTGTTTCGAGGCCTGCACCCTACAAAACATCCTCCTGCACTTCTTTCCAACGGGACCCTGTTCCCACTGCTGGGACCAAGCTCCAGTCCCCACCCAAGCCTCAAAACCAGTTTCTACTCCAAGATTTCGCCTCTCAACCAATTCCGTGGAGGAAGCCCAATGTTCCTGAGCCGGTGATGTCAAAGCCCATCACAGAAGAGCAGAGACCAGAGCGTGAGGCCATGAAGAGGAAGGCTCAACAGGAGCGTGAGAATGCTGCCAAATACACATCTTTGGGGAAAGTGCAGTTCTTCGTTCAAAGAGAGAAAGATATGGAAATTGCTGACTACTACGGCTACCCAATATAATAGGAGCTACTAGGATTTTTGGTGTACCAGCTGTATACCAGCTATTTTTCCCTATAGATAGACAGACAGATAGATACAGATTTCCCTATTTATTGATATAATTTAAAATTTAATAAAATTTAATAAAGAAATGTAATAGTTTTAGTAGATGTGTAATAAGGAGGTCTTCTGAGTTTTAAGATCCTGGTAATGTGTTTTCCTTTGGTGGGGTTGGGACTCAGTGTGCATTAGAAAGAAGGGAGGGGTCGGCAGGGTAAGATGGTGGAGTGTTGAGGGGGGGGTTGTAGTTTCTCCTCCAGGGCAGTATCTAGAAAGCAAGGAACGGTGTGGACTGGACGCTGCAGAGCAATTTGACTCTGGGCATATTTCATACAACACTCACGAATGTGTGGAATAGTTGAGATCAGCGAAATCTGTAAGTTTTCATGGTCAGGGTACCTATGGCCCTCCCTGCCAGGCACAGTCCCGTAGGAGCAGGGGCCGTTGCTGCTGGGAAGCAGGAGGGAGAACTACAGTTGCAGCTCTGACTGAAAACTCAGACCACTGATCAAAAACTCCAAACATAGATAGACTGACACCAGACACTAGAGAATCTGGGAACAGTCAGCCTGGCGGAGAGGAGATAGGGCTACCATAAACAGCAAAAAAAAAAAAAAAAAAAAAAAAAAAAAAAAAAAAAAATAAAAACAGAGATATTTTCGAGTTTCAGTGAACATAATATGGAGAAGGGCAGGGCTCAAACAGAATCAGGTGCATATGCAAATCCAGAGGGCGAGGCCCCTTGTCTGAAAAGCTGGTTTCTCTGCTTTCTTGACTGTTCCTTAATGGCCCTAAACTCCTTGCCGCTAAGCATTTCAATAGCCCATTATATCTGCAAGGAGGGCTCTTCTTTTCCTTTTTCTTATTTTTTTAAAACAATTACTCTAAGAAGCCCATTACAGAAAGCCTCAAAGACTTGCAATGTGGGGCCAGGCCACAGCAGAGCTAAAATAGCTCTGACAGACAAAGCAATAAGTCTAGTGGCTGAGAAAATTAGCTAAACACCATAAATTCCCAAGAAAATGGGGGCGTCCCCTTATAGCCATATTTCCGGCGGGCTGGGAACGCCCCTGCCCAGCGCCAGCACCACAACCCAGAGCTGATCCAAACAACCCAGTGTGATGGGAAGTGTTTCCAGCAACACACGTACAGGCCACAATATGTGGCATAGACAGTAGCCTTTCAGCACCCACACCTAACTGTCCCGGAGCTGGGAAGATGGAGCTGTGTGAAAAGGGGGAAATTAACACGTCCCATTCAGACGTCCTTTCAGCAGGCTGGGAACATCCCTACAAGGCCCTGTGGCCCACAACTTCCCGTGGGAGATGGTGCACACCTGAGACGCAGCACAGTCTTCCCTCAGCAGAGGCCCTAGGAGAACACGGCTTAGAAGAGGAACCCACTCGCAAGTCCCAGGGACCATAAGCCAATACAGGGAATTGTGGGTCAGGGCAGAGACAAACAGTGGGGAAACTGAACTGAAGGATTAGACCATTGCAACAGCTTTAAATCTCTGGGAACACCTGGGAGATTTGATTATTAAAGCCATCCTCCCTCCCTAACCACTCAGATACGTGCCCACATTCGGGGCAGACAGCACCAACAACACACCCAAACTTGGTGCACCAAATGGACCCCACAAGAATTAGACCCCCACTCATCACAAAGACAAAGGTGGGGAGAACTGGCTTGAGGGGACTAGGTGGCTCGCAGACGCCCCCTGCTGGTTAGTTAGAGAAAGTGTATTCCAACAAGCTGTAGATCTGATAATTAGAGATAAGTGTTTGAATAAGTCTACATATCCTAAAAGAACCCTATCAAGTTAAGGAAATGCCAAGAGGCCAAAAACAATAGAAAATTTTAAAGCATATGAAAAAAACAAATGATATGGATAACCCAGACCCAAACACCCAAATCAAAAGATCAGAGGAAACACAATACTTGGAGCCATTACTCATAGAACTAAAGACAAACAGCGAGAGCATGGCGCAGGATATAAAGGACATGAAGAAGGCCCTAGAAGAGCGTAAAGAAGAACTTCCAAGAGTAATTAAAAAAATAGATGACCTTATGGAAATAAAAGAAACTGTTTACCAAATAAAAAAGATTCTGGATACTCCTAGTACAAGACTAGAGGAAGCTGAATGGCAAATCAGTGACTTCGAGGACAACAGAACAGAAAATGAAGGAACAAAAGAAAGAATGGGGAAAAAAACTGAAAGAATCCAAATGGACCTCAGGGATATGACAGATAATATAAAACCTCCAAATATAAGAGTCACTGGTGTTCCAGAAGGGGAAGAGAGGGTAAAGGTCTAAGAAGAGCATTCAAAAAAATTGCTGTGGGAAAACTTCCCAAACCTTCTACACAACATAAATACACAAAGCCAAAATGCCCAGCAAAGTCCAAATCGAATAAATCCAAATAAACCCACTCCGAGACATTCTCATCAGATTGTTAAATACTGAAGAGAAAGAGCAAGTTATGAAAGCAGGAAGAGAAAAGCAATTCACCACTTACAAAGGAAACAGCATAAGACTAAGTAATGACCACTCAGCGGCCACCATGGAGGCCAGAAGGCAGTGGCATGACATACTTAAAATTCTGAGAGAGAAAAATTGCCAACCAAAAATTCTTTGTCCAGCAAAGCTCCCTTTCAAATTTGAGGGAGAGCTTAAATCTTTCACAGACAAACAAATGCTGAGAGAATTTGCGAACAAGAGACCTGCCCTACTTGAGATACTAAAGGGAGTCCTATCGACAGAGAAACAAAGAGAGGAGAGAGAGAGATGCAGAAAGCTTCAGTCCTAAAGAGATTCAGTATGGGTAGTGTTCTAGTTTGCTAGTGCTGCTGGAAGGCAAAACACAAGAGATGGACTGGCTTTCATAAAAGGGGGTTTATTTGGTTACACAGTTACAGTCTTAAGGCCATAAAGTGTCCAAGGTAACACATTAACAATCGGTACCGTCACTGGAGGATGGCCAATAGCGTCTGGAAAACCTCTCTTAGCTGGGAAGGCACATGGCTGGCATCTGCTCCAAAATTCTGGTTTCAAAATGGCTTTCTCCCAGGTCATTCCTCTCTAGGCTGCAGTTCCTCAAAAATGTCAATCTTAGTTGCTCTTGGGGTGTTTGTCCCCTCTTAGCTTCTCCAGAACATGTGTCTGCTTTCAATGGCCGTCTTCAAACTGTCTCTCATCTGCAGCTCCTGTGCTTTCTTCAAAGTGTTCCTCTTGGCTGTACTAGCTTGCTCCTTCTGTCTGATCGTAAATAGTGCTCCAGTAATTTAATTCAGACCCACTCTGAATGGGCAGGCCAAGACCTCCATGGGAATTATCCAATCAGAGTCATCACGCACAGTGGGGTGGGGCACATCTCCATGGGAACACTCAATGAATTACAATCTAATTAACACTGATAGGTCTGCCCACACAAGATTATATGAATGATAATGGCATTTGGGGGGACATAACACATTCAAACTGGCACATTCCATCCCCTGCACCCCAAAATCACATGACCTTTCCATATACAAAATACATTCATCCCACAAAAATATCAAGGAAACTTAAATCATTTCAGTAACAATAAGATCCCATCAAAATCAATCCTAGGCGTTGGCAGCCCTAAGGCATAACTCTCCTTTAGCTGTGGCTCTGTGAACTTAGAACAAGTTATGTGCTTCCAATACAAAGGAGGGACATTCATAGGATAAACATTACCATTGCCATAAGGAGAAGCAGCAAGGAAAGCAGGGTTTAAGGGACCAAAACAGGTCCTAAAACCTGCAGGGTAAACTTCATTAGATTTCAAATTCTGAGACTCATTTACAGAATGATGCTGCATCCTTGGGGCTTGAGAAAGCGGGAGTCTAACCAGTCCTAAGGGCCTTTGCAGCAGCCCTTTCCTCTCCAAACGCTGGGGCGAGTGTTCCAACATATCCACACATTGGGCAGCCACCTCCTCGGCCCAACCCTCCTCAAACACTGGGGCAACACCTGGATTCCCCTCCATCTCCCAGGCACACGCTCAATCCCATCAGAACAGTGTGGTGGCAGCCAGGCTCTCCTGAATTCCCTGGAAATGTGCTCCATCCTCTTTGGGGCTTGGGTGGCAGCACATTTCCTGAGCATCGAGGCAGAAGGCCCGCCCTGACCTCCGGGGCAACTCACCCTTTACATTCATGTGGGCCACTCCGCTCAGCCCTAGACCTCTTGACTCCAGAACTCAACCTCCATGGCTCTGTCTTTGAAGAACTCTTTTCTTCAATTTGTTCCTTTGTCTCCTCCAGTCCAGACTGGCAGTGGGTCCGTCTATAAGGATCTCACAAAAATTCTGTTTGCTTCGCATGAAATGCACAGGGGTCAAAGCTGTCAGACAATAGGACTTTCCACAGATCCTTTCTGCTTAACTCCTTCTCCAATCTTGCCTTATAATGAAATAGCAGCTGGGTTCCCTGTTTGGTTACATCCTCATGTTTGGCTGTAGCTTCTGAGGTTTCACCCCCTGGAAGCCCAGAGTTTTTGAGGCCATCAGTTTCTGGTTTCTTTGAAATCAAGAGTTCATTTCTCAGCTTATCTCTGTCCTCTCACATTTTACTATAAGCTGCAAGTAAAAGCCAGGCTACTTCTTCTATATTTTGCTTGGAGATTACATCACTTAATATTCTACGTCATTGCTTTCAAATACTGCCTTCCATCCAACATCAGGACTCAATTTTGCCAAATTATCTGCCACTTTAAAACAAGGACAGCCTTCCTTCCAGTTTGCCAACAACACATTCATCATTTCTGCTCAAGTCCTCATCAGAAATATTTTGAGACTCCATGTTTCCACAAACAGTCTCTCCAAAGCAGTTTAGGCCTTTTCTTTCAAGCTCTTCACAATTCTTCCAAAAGCTCCCCCTTATCCATCTAAAAAGCCATTCCAACATGTTTCGTATTTGCAAACTGAGCGGCACCAGCATCCCACTTCTCTGGTACCAAAGTCTGTTCTAGTTTGCTAATGCTGCTGGAATGCAAAACACCAGAGAAGGATTGGCTATTATAAAAAGGGGTTTATTTGGTTACACAGTTACAGTCTTAAGGCCATAAAGTGTCTAAGGTAACACATCAACAATCGGGTACCTTCACTGGAGGATGGCCAACAGTGTTCGGAAAACCTCTGTTAGCTGGGAAGACATGTGGCTGGCGTCTGCTCCAAAGTTCTCGTTTCAAAATGGCTTTCTCCCAGGACATTCCTCTCTAGGCTGCAGTTCCTCAAAAATGTCAATCTTAGTTGCTCTTGGGGTGTTTGTACTCTCTTAGCTTCTCTGGAGCAAGAGTCTGCTTTCAACGACCATCTTCAAACTATCTCTCATCTGCAGCTCCTCTGCTTTATTCAAAGTGTCCCTCTTGGCTGTACTAGCTTCCTCCTTCCGTCTGATCTTATACAGTGCTCCAGTAATTTAATTCAGACCCACCCTGAATGGGTGAGCCAACACCTCCATGGGAATTATCCAATCAGAGTCATTACCCACAGTTGGGTGGGGCGCATCTCCACAGAAACACTCAAAGAATTACGAACTAATTAACACTGATAGGTCTGCTCACATAAGATAACATCAAAGATAATGGCATCTGGGGGGACATGATACATCCAAACTGGCACAGGTACGTTAAAGGACATTAAGACAGAGAGGGAAAAATATATCTGACAAACATAACCCAAAGGATACGACGGCTGATTCAAGAAATGCCTTCACAGTAATAACGTTGAATGTAAATGGATTATACTCCCCAATGAAAAGATATAGAATGGCAGAATGGATCAAAAAATATGAACCATCAATATGTTGCATACAAGAGAATCATCTTTTCAATTACAAAGAAACTGAAAGTGAAGAGATGGAAAAAAATTTTTCATGCAAGCTACAGCCAAAAGAAAGCAGGAGTAGCAATAATAATCTCAGGAAAAATAGTCTTTAAATGCAAGGATGTTATGAGAGACAAAGAAGGCCACTACATACTAATAAAAGGAGCAATTCAACAAGAAGAAATAACAATCATAAATGTTTATGCACCCAATCAAGGTGCCACAAAATACAAGAGACAAACACTGGCAAAACTAAAGGAAGCAATTGATGTTTCCACAATAGTTGTGAGAGATTTCAACACATCTCTCTCTCCTATAGATAGATCAACCAGACAGAAGACCAATAAGGAAACTGAAAACCTAAACAATCTGACAAATGAATTGGATTTAACAGACATATATAGAACACTACATCCTAAATCACCAGGATACACATTCTTCTCTAGTGCCCACAGAACTTTCTCCAGAATAGATCATACACTGGGACATAAAACAAGCCTCAATAAACTTAAAAACATTGAAATTATTCAAAGCACATTCTCTGACAACAATGGAATACAATTAGAAGTCGATGACCATCAGAGACTAAGAAAATTCACAAATACCTGGAGGTTAAACAACACACTCCTAAACAATCAGTGGGTTAAAAAAGAAACAGAAGGAGAAACTGCTAAATGTATGGACACAAATGAAAATAAGAACACAACACATCAAAACCTATGGGGTGCAGCAAAAGCGGTACTGAGGGGAACTAGCAGTAGAGAGCAATTAAGGAAGGGGGAACAGTAATCCAAGAAGAACAGATAAGCTATTTAACGTTCTGGGGATGCCCAGAAATGACTATGGTCTGTTAATTTCTGATGGATGTAGTAGGAACAAGTTCACTGAAATGTTGCTATATTATGTAACTTTCTTGGAGTAAAGTAGGAACATGTTGGAAGTTAAGCAGTTATCTTAGGTTAGTTGTCTTTTTCTTACTCCCTTGTTATGGTCTCTTTGAAATGTTCTTTTATTGTATGTTTGTTTTCTTTTTAACTTATTTTTTCATACAGTTGATTTAAAAAAGAAGGGAAAGTTAAAAAAAAAAAAAAAAAAGAAAAAAGAAAAACAAGGAAAAAAAAAAAAAAATTTTGTGCCCCCTTGTGGAGCCTGTGGAGAATGCAGGGGTATTTGCCTACCCCACCTCCATGGTTGCTAACATGACCACAGACTTAGGGGACTGGTGGTTTGATGGGTTGAGTCCTCTACCATAAGTTTTACCCTTGGGAAGACGGTTGCTACAAAGGAGAGGCTAGGCCTCCCTGTATTTGTGCCTAAGAGTCTCCTCCTGAATGCCTCTTTGTTGCTCAGATGTGGCCCTCTCTCTCTGGCTAAGCCAACTTGAAAGGTGAAATCACTGCCCTTCCCCCTACGTGGGATCAGACACCCAGGGAAGTGAATCTCCCTGGCAACGTGGAATATGACTCCCGGGGAGGAATGTAGACCCGGCATCGTGGGATGGAGAACATCTTCTTGACCAAAAGGGGGATGTGAAAGGAAATGAAATAAGCTTCAGTGGCAGAGAGATTCCAAAACGAGCCGAGAGATCACTCTGGTGGGCACTCTTACGCACACTTTAGACAATCTTTTTTAGGTTCTAAAGAATTGGGGTAGCTGGTGGTGGATACCTGAAACTATTAAACTACAACCCAGAACCCATGAATCTCGAAGACAGTTGTATAAAAATGTAGCTTATGAGGGGTGACAGTGGGATTAGGAATGCCATAAGAACCAAACTCCACTTTGTCTAGTTTATGGATGGATGTGTAGAAAAGTAGGGGAAGCAAACAAACAGACAAAGGTACCCAGTGTTCTTTTTTACTTCAATTGCTCTTTTTCACTCTAATTATTATTCTTGTTATTTTTGTGTGTGTGCTAATGAAGGTGTCAGGGATTGATTTGGGTGATGAATGTACAACTATGTAATGGTACTGTAAACAATCGAAAGTACAATTTGTTTTGTATGACTGCGTGGTATGTGAATATATCTCAATAAAATGATGATTAAAAAAAAAAAACAAAACAAAAAAAACCTATGGGGTGCAGCAAAAGCGGTACTGAGGGGGAAATTTATAGCACTAAACGCATACATCAAAAAGGAACAAAGAGCTAAACACAAAGAACTAATGGAGCAAACCAATCCTAAACCAAGAAGAAACGAAAGAACAAGGATTAAAGCACAAATAAATGACACAGAAAACAAAAAAACAACAGAGAGAATAAATAACAACAAAAGTTGGCTCTTTGAGAAGATCAACAAGATTGACAGGCCCCTAGCTAGACTGACAAAATCAAAAAGAGAGAAGACCCAGGTAAACAAAATAATGACTGAGAAAGGTGACATTACTGTGGATCCCAAAGAAATGTAAAAGTTATAAGAGGATACTATCAACAACTGTATGCCAACAAACTGGATAATGTAGAGGAAACGGACAATTTCCTGGAAACATATGAACAACCTAGACTGACCAGAGAAGAAATAGAAGACCTCAACCAATCACAAGCAAAGAGAGCCAATCAGTCATCAAAAAATTTCCCACAAATAAATGCCCAGGGCCAGATGGCTTCACAGGAGAATTCTACCAAACTTTCTGAAAAGAACTGACACCAGTCTTACTTAAACTCTTTCAAAACATCGAAGGAAATGGAACACTACCTAACACATTTTATGAAGCTAACATCAATCTAGTACCAAAACCAGGCAAAGACACCACAAAAAAGGAAAACTATAGGGCAATCTCCCTAATGAATATAGAAGCAAAAATTCTCAACAAAACTTGCAAATCGAATCCAAAGACACCTTAAAAAAATCATACACCATGACCAAATGGGGTTCATTCCAGGCATGCGAGGATCGTTCAACACAAGAAAATCAGTCAATGTATTACAACACATTAACAAATCAGAAGAGAGAAATCAAATGATCATCTCAATAGATGCTGAAAAAGCATTCGACAAAATCCAACACCCCTTTCTGATAAAAACACTTTGAAAGGTAGGAATTGAAGGAAACTTCCTCAATATGATAAAGACGATCCATGAAAAACCCACAGCCAGCATAGTACTCAATGGTGAGAGACTGAAAGCCTTCCCTCTAAGATCAGGAACAAGGCAAGAACGCCCGCTGTCACCACTGTTATTCAATATTGTGCTAGAAGTGGTAGCCAGGGCAATCCAGCAAGAACAAAGAAATAAAAGGCATCCAGATCGGAAAGGAAGAAGTAAACCGTCACTGTTTGCAGATGATATGATCTTCTACCTGGAAAACCCTGAGAAATTGGTGATACTAGCTACTGGAGGTAATAAACAAATTTAGCAAAGTAGCGGGATACAAGATTAATGCACATAAGTCATTAATGTTTCTATATGCTAGAAATGAACAAAGTGACGAGACACTCAAGAAGAAGATACCATTTTTCATATCAACTAAAAAAATCAGGTACTTAGGAATAAACTTAACCAAAGATGTAAAAGACCTATACACCGGAGTGAGCTAAACAAATACTCAGAGATGCAGAGGAAGACGAGTGTTGGGTACAAGCACGAGGTAAGAACTGATGCTTTGTAATAAAGGCATATTCAAGCTTATAAACATTATAGTGTTTATAACTGATTTTCTCTCTATGGGGCAAGGCACCAGGTGTTGGGTTCCCCTACTTCAATGGCTGCTGATGTGCTCACAGATGTTGGGGACTGGCGATTTGAGGGGCTGAGCCCTCTATCACGGTACTTGCCCTTGAGAAGACTGTTACTGCAAAGGAGACGCTAGGCCTACTTATGACTGTGCCTTAGTGTCTCCTCCTGAATGCCTCTTTGTTGCTCAGAGGTGGCCCCCTCTCTTTAGCTAAGCCAACTTGACAGGTGAAATCACTGCCCTCCCCACTACGTGGGATCTGACACCCAGGGGTGTAAATCTCCTTGGCAATGTGGAATATGACTCCCAGGGAGGAATCTAGACCCAGCATCGTGGGATGGAAAACATCTTCTTGATCAAAAGGGGGATGTGAAAGGAAATGAAATAAGCTTCAGCGGCAGAGAGATTCCAAAGGAGCCAAGAGATCACTCTGGTGGGCACTCTTACGCACAATATAGATAACTTGCATTAGCTTCTAATGAATTGGAATAGCTAGCGGTAAATACCTGAAACTATCAAACTACAACCCAGAACCCCTGAATCTTGAAGACAGTTGTATACAAATGTAGCTTATGGGAGGGGGGTGACAATGTGATGGGAAAGCCATATGGAACAGACTCCCCTTTGTCCAGTGTATGGATGGAAGAGTAGAAAAAAGGGGGCCAAAAAAAAAAAGGCATCCAGTGTTCTTTTTCACTTTGTTTTTTTTTTTTCACTTTAATTTTTGTTCTTATTATTTTTGTGTGTGTGGTAATGAAAATGTTCAAATATTAATTCTGGTGATGAACGCACAGCTATCTAATGGTATTGTGAACAACTGATTGTACGCTTTCTATGACTGCATGGTATGCATGGTATGTGGCAAAAAAAAAAAAAAAAAAAAAAAGAAGGGAGGGAAAGTTGGAAGGTAGATTAGGGAAAAGAAGATAAGAACAGAGGCAATAGTAAGAGACTTTGTCCAGAAATACGAAGGCCAAAGGGAAAGAAACTGTATGGACTTACGAAAAGAAGCAAGGGTGCGGGAAATGGCAGACATTAAGAAGCAGGGTCTTAGGTTAGGGGTAAAAGAAGAAAATTTGGATAAAGTTGAAGACGACAGAAGATGACTAGGAGCTGACCATACAAATACAAAAAGCCTCTCATGGAGGCTGGTCTTATTGTCTCGTTGTCTACCATATGATTGTTTTAGAAAAGACAGCATTCAAGACACATCTCCAAAAATTTGGGTTACCCCAGACCTGCATTACTTTAGCTGCAGAAGATGAATCCACAGAACATAACTTGTCCACCTATCAAGTTCTCCAGTTACGCAGGATATGAGGAATATCAGATGTTCACTTTGGGTTGGGGTTTTCCAGCTTGCTGTTTCTGTTCCACATAATGTCAAGCAAGAATGCTAACCCACTTGCAGCAGAGGCCAAAAACTAAGCTATTCTCTTAGGAGATTCCTCTCTAAACAGGACTTGCTCCTGGTTTCTACACCCTCTTAACCATTATCTTGAGACCCTCCAGCACCTGGGCTTGTTTACTTTCTCACAGGCCCAGTCTGCATTCCCGGTGGTCTTGTTTGCAATCATGCAATCCCCTCTTTGATACGCTTCTCAGTCTTAACATATGACATGTTTGTCAGTAAACTGTGTTAAGTTAAACATGACAAAAGAGAGCTATTTTGGGGATTGTGTTCAACAGGAAGAGATGCTCCTGCTCTCCACCTCCAAAATTATGTTTCTGCCTCTACTTCCACAAAAGCAGCATTTACCTGCTGGATTTGTTCACTGCTGTATCCCTAACACTTAGAACATAGTATACAAAAGATGCTGAATAATTACAAACCATGTTAGTAATTGAATGCATTGGATTTTGTCCCATGCTGCTTCCTATCAGGCCCCACCTCTGCTGTACAGCCTCCCTCCAGTGCATCAGTTTCTGTATGTCCAACCCGCAACCGATGTTCACATTCTGAAGGCAGAGTCAGTAGAGACAGAGTTTTAAAGACGTGGTAGACCGCCCTGTACACCTGTCTTAAAAATCTTCATTTGGCATAGAATAAAGCCCAAACTTCTCAACATGGCAGTTTTAGAACACTTTATAACCTGCTATCAATCTGTCTTTCCAACTGAACTGTAAATCCATCATGATCCTAACTATGATTTACAAAGTCCTATAGGATCCACATCCTTCCCCCCACCTCCATATTCCCTGATCCCTTCTCCTACTGCTCTGACCCTCACTCACTCACTCCACTCCAGCCACATGGCCTCCTTGCTATTCCTCAAACAAGCTGAGCACAGTCAACCTCCAGGGACTTTGCAACTACCGTCGCTCGGCCTTAGAACACTCTTCCCCCAGATACCCAATGGCTTGCTTCCTCACTTCCTGTAAGGCTCTGCTCAAATGACATCTGAATAGAGAGGCTTTCTCTGACCACCCATCGCATTCCCTAGCCCCATTATCCTGCTTTTCTTCTCTAGAGCATTTATCACCATCAAACGTTCCATATAGTCACTGTTTATTTATTCTCCTTCCCCTCAACCGCTAAAAGGGTCAGGACTTGTTTCCATTTCCAGTTCCTAGAATAGTGCCTTCCACATAGAAGGTGTTAAATAAGTATCTGCTGAAAATAAACATGAGAATTCCACACCCCTTCTCACTACCCTCTCATCAGACCTGAGGTCACCCTCTCCGCGGCATCCATTCAACTCCTGTGCCTTCTGTAGAACCCATTCCCAATACCTGGGCTGCCCCTGCCTCATTCTGGCAAAGTCTTCTTCACCTTCAGCCCCAATCAAATGCTGTCCTCTCACTGAGGGCTTCCCCAGTCTCTCTTCTACATTCCCACTGCAATGAATTTATTCTTTTATCATAATTAACCCACTGTCTTAACTTTGAGTTTCTAAGGAACAAAGACTACTAGTCACTTCTGGATCTGCCTGCCCTAACAATAAACCTAAAAGGTTATCAGTAAGTGTTCTAGTTTGCTAATGCTGCCAGAATGCAAAACACTAGAAATGGATCAGTTTGTATAAAGGGGGTTTATTTGGTTACAAAGTTACAGTCGTAAGGCCATAAAGTGTTCAAGGTAAATCATCAAAAATTGGGTACCTTCACTGGAGGATGGCCAATGGCATCTGGAAAACATCTGTCAGCGGGGAAGGCATGTGGCTGTCGTCTGCTCCAAAGTTCTCGTTTCAAAATGGCTTCCTCCCAGGATGTTCCTCTCTAGGCTCAGCTTCTCTCCAGAATGTCACTCTCAGTTTCTCTTGGGGCATTGGTCCTCTCTTAGCTTCTCCAGAGCAAAAGTCTGCTTTCAAAGGCATCTCCAAAATGTCTCTGTAAACTGCAGTTCCTCTCTCAGCTCCTGTAGATTCTTCAAAGTGTCCCTCTTGGCTGTAGCAAGCGTGCTCCTTCTGTCTGAGCTTACACAGTGCTCTAGTAAACTAATCAAGGCCCATGCTGCATGGGCAGGGCCACACCTCCACGTAAATTATCCAGTCACAGTCATCACCCACAGTTGGGTGGGTCGCATCTCCATGGAAACACTCAAAGAATTATAGTCTAATCAACATTGATACATCTGCCCACACAAGATTCCATCAAAGATAATGGCGTTTGGGGGGATGTAATACATTCAAACTGGCACAGTAAGTGTTTAACTGAATCAATCTATTTTCTGAGTCTCTACCAGCTCCAGGGAGTGGACAGAGTACTATCCTTCTCTTCATCAGTGAGCCTCGTACCTGTGCGAGGGGCTGATAGCAGGGATAACCCAAACTGGCCATAAGCAAAGTCCTAAGACTGCTGTAGTAGGGAGCACTACAAGACACAACTAAGACTGCACAACTCAGGCAGAAGACCAAGAAAGGGTTCAGACTACCTAAATGACTACACTTGGTATAATATGTGAACAAATAAGACTCAGAAATCTGTTCTCATGTACTCGTAATAAACTTCTAGTCTCCCAGAATACATGGGACACTGTCTAAGAACTTCATACAAAGGAACCTGGAAGCAGTTAAGTAGGCTGGCAGCCGCTCCCTAACATCATAAGAGGTGGTATTTCTGTGAGTATAGCTAACACAAATAAGATAATTTACCTCCTCTACAGAGGAGGTGGTTATCACAGGCAAAGCCCTAGTGTATTACTTAGGGTTCTCTAGGGAAACGATCAACAAGAGATATCTACGAATATAAGATTTTATAAAAGCGTCTTACCCAACTGTGGCTATGCACGAGTGCAAATTCCATAGGGCAGGCAGCAAACTGGCAAGTCCAATGAAGGTGTTCGATGAACTCCTCAGGAAGTGAACTGGCAACTCCGATGCAGTTGTTCGATGAACTCCTCAGGAAACACCTCACTGACTAACTGAAGAGGAAGAAGTGAAGGTCATCTATCTGTCTCGCTTAAAAATCTTCAACAGATTGGATTAAATCCAGCTGATTCAATTCTCGCACTGTAGAAGACACGCCGTTCGTTGTTGTAATCAGGTATAACTGCAGCCAACTGCCTGATGATTTAATAAACCAGCCTTCTGGTTTACTAACCAGCCACAAATGTACTTGCAGTAAGGGGTAGGCCACTGCTTGTTGACCAGACACCTGGACACCATCACCTGGCCAAGGGGGCACACGAACCTAAGCATCATACTCAGCCTCTCATGTTTTAAAGTTATAGTACAGGAGATGATCTGGGAACAGGTTTTAAGATATTTAAAAACTAATGCCTATGTTAAGCAATCAGTTTACAGTTTGAAAATTTATCCTAAAACCCAGCGATCCAGTCTCTCTCTCTCTCTCACCTCCCACCCCATACCTTCCCACCCCCATCTCTATTTTCTTTCCACCTCCCTGTCATATGGGGGGCGGTATTTACTACCTCTTATATCTTTTAATAAAGTGTATACTCCTCAAGCTAAATTCAGAAACACAGCAAAATGAATGCTTTGTCCTATGGCTCAAAGATAAAAGTTTCCAGTCTTTAAACAGGGGAAATATCATCTTCTTTCTGGTAGTTAGATGCCAGAAAAAGGCAAATGGATCCTTAAAATCCAGAAGCTATTAAGATCTATTTCCAAGAGAGTAAGGCACATCTTAAAGGAACAAGAAATCACCACTCTTTGACTTAAATTCTTTCTGCATGAAGAATAAAAATAAAAGGGGACGCCGTCCTTCCTCACTTGTTCTCAGAGTGGAAACTTGAAGGAAATGTCTTAAATACATAGGATGAGGCTGCCACTCCACTGTCCGCTCTTTTTGTTTTCCTTCTGGGGGCCTGTCTCACTCCTTGCTTTTGCCTCTTTATGCAACACTAAGACCTTGAGATTTTTAAATCCTTTCTCCCATCTCTGACATCTGAATCAATAAAACTAAACAATATTTTATTATGTATTTCCCATTCAAAATCATTAAAAAGTTTGTAAGCTAGTTCAGTTCACATTTCTCACTAAAACTACTTTTCACCCAAAATAAATGGAACTGTTTACATGTGACCGTCAATAGGAAAACTGCTTCTCTCCTAGTACCATGGGACAATTTCACCTGAACATCGTCAAACACAACAGGCTTAATGTCACAGCCATCAGAACTCGCAACCCCATTCAAAAGCATACCAAAGTTCAATAAGAAGAAAAAACTCACCATTATCTTTATTTTCTCTCAAAAACCCATCAACAGCACATTTGAATTGCAAAACAGTGTCATCATCAGGCACCCTATGCCCAACTGTAAAAATTTCGAAATAAGGAATTCTTCTGGTAAATCCATAAAGCAAAACCATTAAAAAAAAGTCTATTATTTCATTTGTAGGGGAAAAATAAAGATGAATTAGAGCCAGAGTATAAACCAAAAGACTATAATAAATCTGGTATGCTAGCAATTCTGTTCAAAGAGCCATTTTCAACCACAAAGTATCATCTGATTTTGATTAAATCCAACTACCAATTTATAGAAAATAAAAGAACTAAGAATTATGTTATAACACATGGGGATGCAAACATCAAACTTTAGATAGGACAAACTACCAGGATTTTTAAAGATTAAAATTCACGGGAAAAAAAGAAAGTTAAAGAAACATAGATGGGAGCCTATACATTACGTAACATTTACTATTAACCCACTGAACTGTGTATTTGAAAGTTGTTAAAATGAGAAATTTTATGTTATATGTACATTACCACAGTAAAAACTAAAAACTGAAAAACAAGTAAGACTTAGTAAACCTAACAACCAATTGCAAAATGTGAGCATTATTTGAATCTCATTCAAATGCTTAAAACAATTTTTTATAACATTTAGGAGACAACTGAAGATCCGAACACTGATTGGATGTTAGATGATACTAAGAAATTGATTTTCAGGAATAAAAGTGGAATAAGAGTCCTATCTTTTAAATGTCAAATACTATGCTGGGTGTTGGGGTGCATGGATGTGAATAAGAACCATGTGTTTATCTCAATGAAATGACTAATTTTTAACTCCAGAGATGCAGAAGAGCTGGCATATCAGGTCAAAAAGAATCCTGATTTATGAGTCACAAATGAAGTAAGTTCTCAATACATTCAAAGAAGGCTTTTCCTGACTTTACCCAAGCTATACTGGGAGAATTCAACGAAACATGGAATCCAAAAGACATTACTTGCCTTCACTTTACCTTTTCACCTTTTTTTACGTCTGTTAGATGCTTTCCCCATCTATTCCTTCCTGATTTCAAACAAAAGCACAATTTCAGGGCTTTTTTGTTTGTTTGTTTGTTTGTTTGTTTGTTTTGGTTGTGACAATGGGAAGAAAAGGGTGGTAATGGCATTTAGTTGAGTAGGATCACAGATGCTAGATGTTCTGGCAAATCCAGAACAGTCTTGAAAAATGAAATGTGTCCCACATTCTGAATGACCTTTAAATTTCCTGTTTAACACTCTTATAGGTGAAAAAAGACATATTTATAATTACAAAGTCTTAGAATCTGTTTCATAAATAAGCATAAAGGATTTTTTTTATAGTTTTAATATACATTGGATTTTCCAGAATAGTAATCACCATGTCAACCAAGTGAAGAGTGTACTTTGTTTTGTCTGGAAGTCTACTGAAAGTTGTTCACTGTTATGGGAAACCCTGGCACTAAAGCAATATAACCCTTCTATATTGCAGCTCTTGTAATCACACTACAAAAAAATTATCTATTCCGTTATTCCTTCTGGTATAATCATGCCTTAACAAAATACATATAACCTTATTATAAACCACTGTAATTTATTCTTTATATTATAGAGTTGTACATTGAATTTTTAAATTTTTGTGTGGAATAGGTTTTATATAACTAGGAAATTCATTTCAGGAATGTAAAAGGAACAATACAAAGTCCTTGTTATAAAAAGGGTAAACGGAGTGTGAAAGGATTGAGAACCACTGTTTGACATGGTGAACTCAGCTTTCTGAAAGAATACTGAATTAACTGTTGCTTACCTTTTTCAAAGCAGTTTGGAAAGCAATAAAACGAGTCCCAGGCATCCGTTGTGCAACTGGGAGATAGCTTTTTTTTTTTTTTTTTTTTTAATCTTCATTTTATTGAGATATATTCACATACCATGCAGTCATAGAAAACAAATCGTACATTCGATTGTTCATAGTACCATTACGTAGTTGTACATTCATCACCTAAATCAATCCCTGACACCTTCATTAGCACACACACAAAAATAATACGAATAATAATTAAAGTGAAAAAGAGCAATTGAAGTAAAAAAGAACACTGGGTACCTTTGTCTGTTTGTTTGTTTCCTTCCCCTATTTTTCTATTCATCCATCCATAAACTAGACAAAGGGGAGTGTGGTCCTTACCATATCTTTTTGGAGGACAGAATTCAACCCATAATGGGTGGTGATCCTGTCCTATCCCCTCTTTTTTTTTTTTTTTCCTTCATTTTATTGAGATATATTCACATACCACGCAGTCATACAAAACAAATCGTACTTTCGATTGTTTACAGTACCATTACATAGTGGTACATTCATCACCCAAATCAATCCCTGACACCTTCATTAGCACACACACAAAAATAACAAGAATAATAATTAGAGTGAAAAAGAGCAATTGAAGTAAAAAAGAACACTGGGTACCTCTGTCTGTTTGTTTCCTTCCCCTATTTTTCTACTCATCCATCCATAAACTAGACAAAGTGGAGTGTGGTCCTTATGGCTTTCCCAATCCCATTGTCACCCCTCATAAGCTACATTTTGATACAACTGTCTTCAAGATTCATGGGTTCTGGGTTGTAGTTTGATAGTTTCAGGTATCCACCACCAGCTACCCCAATTCTTTAGAACCTAAAAAGGGTTGTCTAAAGTGTGCATAAGAGTGCTTTTACACCTATTAGGTATATTTTATGTTAGCCAAATTGTATGTTTCCCTGCACAGAATAGAAGTTCCTTGAAAATGGGAATCATAACCCACACAGGATGGCCTCTTTTCTCTCTGCTTCGCATACTGCTGCAAAACAACCCACCCCGATTGAGAACATCTTCTTGACCAAAAGGGGGATGCAAAATGAAACGAAATAAAGCCTCGGTGGCTGAGAGACTTCAGATAGAGTTGAAAGGTAACTCTGGTGGACATTCTTACACACTATATAGATAACACTTCTTAGGTTTTAATGTATTGGAATAGCTAGAAGTAAATACTTGAAACTACCAAACTCCAACCCAGGAGCCTTGACTCTTGAAGACGACTGTATAAGAATGTAGACTACAAGGGGTGACAGTGTGATTGTGAAAACCTTGTGGATAGCACTCCCCTTATCCAGGGTATGGATGGATGAGTAGAAAAATGGGGACAAAAAAACTAAATGAAAAATAGGGTGGGATGAGGGGAATGATTTGGGTGTTCTTTTTTACTTTTATTTTTTATTCTTATTCTGATTCTTTCTGTTGTAAGGAAAATGTTCAAAAATAGATTGGGGTGATGAATGTACAGCTAAACTATATGACGGTACTGTGAACTGCTGATTGTTTACCATGCATGGTTGCATCGTATGTGAATATATCTCAATAAAAACTGAATTTAAAAAAAAAAAAAAACCTAAGGGGCACAAACCTATCGATATTCCAACCATTAGGAAAGCTTCTTTTGGACACAATATCAATAGCTGGGGGGCACTGCAGTTTTATGGTAAAGGGGATGCATTTCTAGGTTTAAAAGAATCATGTTGAGTTGGGCGGGGCAAGATGGCGGACTGGTGAGCTGTATGTTTTAGTTACTCCTCCAGGAAAGCAGGTAGAAAGCCAGGAACTGCGTGGACTGGACATCACAGAGCAATCTGACTTTGGGCATACTTCATACAACACTCATGAAAATGTGGAACTGCTGAGATCAGCGAAATCTGTAAGTTTTTGTGGCCAGGGGACCCGCACCCCTCCCTGCCAGGCTCAGTCCCGTGGGAGGAGGGGCTGTCAGCTCCGGGAAGGAGAAGGGAGAACTGCAGTGGCAGCCCTTATCGGAAACTCATTCTACTGATCCAAACTCCAACCATAGATAGACTGAGACCAGACACCAAAGAATCTGAGAGCAGCCAGCCCAGCAGAGAGGAGACACGCATAGAAAAAAAACAGCACGAAAAACTCCAAAATAAAAGCGGAGGATTTTTGGAGTTCTGGTGAACATAGAAAGGGGAAGGGCAGAGCTCAGGCCCTGAGGCTCATATGCAAATCCCAAAGAAAAGCTGATCTCTCTGCCCTGTGGATGTTTCCTTAATGGCCCTAATTGCTTTCTCTTTTAGCATTTCAATAACCCATTAGATCTGTGAGGAGGGCCCCCCCCCTTTTTTTTTAATCCTTTTTTCTTTATCTAAAACAATTACTCTAAGAAGCCCAATACAGAAAGCTTCAAAGACTTGCAATTTGGGCAGGTCAAGACAAGAGCCGAACTAAGAGGGCTCTGAGACAAAAGGCAATAATCCAGTGGCTGAGAAAATTCACTAAACACCACAACTTCCCAAGAAAAGGAGGGTGTCCGCTCACAGCCATCATCCTGGTGGACAGGAAACACTCCTGCCCGTCGCCAGCCCCATAGCCCAGAGCTGCCCCAGAGAACCCAGTGTGATGGAAGTGCTTCAAATAACAGGCACACACCACAAAACTGGGCGTGGACATTAGCCTTCCCTGCAACCTCAGCTGATTGTCCCAGAGCTGGGAAGGTGGAGCAGTGTGAATTAACAAAGCCCCATTCAGCCATCATTTCAGCAGACTGGGAGCCTCCCTACACAGCCCAGAAGCCCAGAACCGCCCTGGGGGGACGGCACTCACCTGTAACATAGCACAGTCATCCCTCAACAGAGGACCAGGGGGTGCACAGCCTGGAAGAGGGACCCACTTGCAAGTCTCAGGAGCCATACGCGAATACCAAGGACTTGCGGGTCAGTGGCAGAGACAAACTGTGGCAGGACTGAACTGAAGGATTAGACTATTGCAGCAGCTTTAAAACTCCAGGATCACCAGGGAGACTTGATTGTTAGAGCCACCCCCCCTCCCTGACTGCCTAGAAACATGCCCCATATACAGGGCGGGTAACACCAACTACACACGCAAGCTTGGTACACCAATTGGACCCCACAAGACTCACTCCCCCACTCACCACAAAGGCAAAGCAGGGGAGAAGTGGCTTGTGGAGAACAGGAGGCTCGTGGACGCCACCTGCTGGTTAGTTAGAGAAAGTGTACTCCACAAAGCTGTAGATCTGCTAAATTAGAGATAAGGACTTCAATTGGTCTACAAATCCTAAAAGAACCCTATCAAGTTCAGCAAATGCCGAGAGGCCAAAAACAACAGAAAATTATAAAGCATATGAAAAAACCAGACGATATGGATAACCCAAGCCCAAGCATCCAAATCAAAAGATCAGAAGACACACAGCACCTAGAGCAGCTACTCAAAGAACTAAAGATGAACAATGAGACCATAGTACGGGATACAAAGGCTATCAAGAAGACCCTACAAGAGCATAAAGAAGACACTGCAAGAGTAAATAAAAAAATAGATGATCTTATGGAAATTAAAGAAACTGTTGACCAAATTAAAAAGATTCTGGACACTCATAGTACAAGACTAGAGGAAGCTGAAAAATGAACCAGTGACCTGGAAGATGACAGAATGTAAAATGAAAGCATAAAAGAAAGAATGGGGAAAAAATTTGGAATAATCGAAATGGACCTCAGGGATATGATAGATAATATAAAACGTCCGAATAGAAGACTCATTGGTGTTCCATAACGGGAAGAAAAGGGTAAAGGTCTAGGAAGAGTATTCAAAGAAATTGTTGGGGAAAACTTCCCAAATCTTCTAAACAACATAAATACACAAATCATAAATGCTCAGCGAACTCCAAATAGAATAAATCCAAATAAACCCACTCCGAGACATATTCTGATCACACTGTCAAACACGGAAGAGAAGGAGCAAGTTCTGAAAGCAGCAAGAGTAAAGCAATTCACCACATACAAAGGAAACAGCATAAGACTAAATAGTGACTACTCAGCAGCCACCATGGAGGCGAGAAGGCAGTGGCACGATATATTTAAAATTCTGAGTGAGAAAAATTTCCAACCAAGAATACTTTATCCAGCAAAGCTCTCCTTCAAATTTGAGGGAGAGCTTAAAGTTTTCACAGACAAACAAATGCTGAGAGAATTTGCTAACAAGAGACCTGCCCTACTGGAGATACTACAGGGAGCCGTACAGACAGAGAAACAAAGAAAGGACAGAGAGACTTGGAGAAAGGTTCAGTACTAAAGAGATTCAGTATGGGTACAATAAAGGATATTAATAGAGAGATCGGAAAAATATATATGACAAACATAAACCAAAGGATAAGACGGCTGATTCAAGAAATGCCTTCACGGTTATAACGTTGAACATAAATGGAATAAGCTCCCCAATTAAAAGATATAGATTCGCAGAATGGATCAAAAAAAAAGAACCATCAATATGTTGCATACAAGAGACTCATCTTAGATACAGGGACACAAAGAAATTGAAAATTAAAGGATGGAAAAAAATATTTCATGCAAGCTACAGCTAAAAGAAAGCAGGTGTAGCAATATTAATCTCAGATAAAATAGACTTTAAATGCAGGGATATTTTGAGAGACAAAGAAGGGCACTACATACTAATAAAAGGGGCAATTCAACAAGAAGAAGTAACAATCATAAATGTCTATGCACCCAATCAAGGTGCCACAAAATACATGAGAGAAACACTGGCAAAACTAAAGGAAGCAATTGATGTTTCCACAATAATTGTGGGAGGCTTCAACACATCACTCTCTCCTATAGACAGATCAACCAGACAGAAGACCAATAAGGAAACTGAAAACCTAAACTATCTGATAAATGAATTAGATTTAACAGACATATATAGAACATTACATCCCAAATCACCAGGATACACATACTTCTCTAGTGCTCACGGAACTTTCTCCAGAATAGATCATATGCTGGGACATAAAACAAGACTCAAGAAATTTAAAAAGATTGAAATTATTCAAAGCACATTCTCTGACCACAATGGAATACAATTAGAAGTCAATAACCAACAGAGATTTAGAAAATTCACAAATACCTGGAGGTTAAACAACACACTCCTAAACAATCAGTGGGTTAAAGAAGAAATAGCAAGAGAAATTGCTAAATATATAGAGATGAATGAAAATGAGAACACAACATACCAAAACCTATAGGATGCAGCAAAAGCAGTGCCGAGGGGGAAATTTATAGCAGTAAACGCATATATTAAAAAGGAAGAAAGAGCCCAAATCAAAGAACTAATGGATCAACTGAAGAAGCTAGAAAATGAACAGCAAACCAATCCTAAACCAAGTAGAAGAAAAGAAATAACAAGGATTAAAGCAGAAATAAATGACATAGAGAACAAAAAAACAATAGAGAGGATAACTATCACCAAAAGTTTGTTCTTTAAGAAGATCAACAAGATTGACAAGCCCCTAGCTAGACTGACAAAATCAAAAAGAAAGAAGACCCAGATAAACAAAATAATGACTGAGAAAGGTGACAACTGCAGATCCTGAAGAAATTAAAAAAATTATAAGAGGATACTATGAACAACTGTATGGCAACAAACTGGAGAATGTAGAGGAAATGGACAATTTCCTGGAAACATATGAACAACCTAGACTGACCAGAGAAGAAATAGAAGACCTCAATCAACCCATCACAAGCAAAGAGATCCAATCAGTCATCAAAAATCTTCCCACAAATAAATGCCCAGGGCCAGATGGCTTCACAGGGGAATTCTACCAAACTTTCCAGAAAGAACTGACACCAATCTTACTCAAACTCTTTCAAAGCATTGAAGAAAATGGAACACTACCTAACTCTTTTTATGAAGCTAACATCAATCTAATACCAAAACCAGGCAAAGATGCTACAAAAAGGCAAAACTACCGGCCAATCCCCATAATGAATATAGATGCAAAAATCCTCAACAAAATACTTGCGAATCGAATCCAAAGGCACATTAAAAAAATCATACACTGTGACCAAGTGGGGTTCATTCCAGGCATGCAAGGATGGTTCAACATAAGAAAATCAATGTATTACAGCACATTAAAAATTCAAAAGGGAAAAATCAAATGATCATCTCAAAAGATGCTGAAAAAGCATTTGACAAAATCCAACATCCATTTTTGATTAAAAACACTTCAAAAGGTAGGAATTGAAGGTAACTTCCTCAATATGATAAAGAGCATATATGAAAAACCTACAGCCAGCATAGTACTCAATGGTGAGAGACTGAAAGCCTTCCCTCTAAGATCAGGAACAAGACAAGGATGCCCGCTGTCACCACTGTTATTCAGTATTGTGCTAGAAGTGGTAGCCAGGGCAATCCAGCAAGAACAAAGAAATAAAAGGCTTCCAAGTTGGAAAAGAAGAAGTAAAACTGTCATTGTTTGCAGATGATATGATCTTATATCTGGAAAACCTTGAGAAATCGTCGATACAGCTACTAGAGCTAATAAACAAATTTAGCGAAATAGCGGGATACAGGATTAATGCACATAAGTCAGTAATGTTTCTATATGCTAGAAATGAACAAACTCAAGAGACACTCAGGAAAAAGATACCATTTTCAATAGCAACTAAAAAAATCAAGTACCTAGGAAAAAACTTAACCAAAGATGTAAAAGAGCTATACAAAGAAAACTACATAACTCTACTAAAAGAAATAGAAGGGGACCTTAAAAGATGGAAAAATAATCCATGTTCATGGATAGGAAGACTAAATGTCATTAAGATGTCAATTCTACCCAAACTCATCTACAGATTCAATGCAATCCCAATCAAAATTCCAACAACCTACTTTGCAGACTTGGAAAAGCTAGTTATCAAAGTTATTTGGAAAGGGAAGATGCCTCGAATTTCTAAAGACACTCTAAAAAAGAAAACGAAGTGGAATGACTTACACTCCCTGACTTTGAAGCTTATTATAAAGCCACAGTTGTCAAAACAGCATGTTACTGGCACAAAGACAGACATATAGATCAATGGAACTGAATTGAGAATTCAGAGATACACCCTCAGATCTATGGCTGACTGATCTTTGATAAGGCCCCCAAAGTCACTGAACTGAGTCATAATGGTCTTTTTAACAAATGGGGCTGGGAGAGTTGGATATCCATATCCAACAGAATGAAAGAGGACCCGTACCTCACACCCTACACAAAAATTAACTCAAAATGGACCAAAGATCTCAATATAAAAGAAAGCACCATAAAACTCCTAGAAGATAATGTAGGAAAACATCAAGACCTTGTATTAGGCGGCCACTTCCTAGACTTTACTCCCAAAGCACATGCAACAAAAGAAAAAATAGATAAATGGGGACTCCTCAAGCTTAGAAGTTTCTGCACCTCAAAGGAATTTCTCAAAAAGGTAAAGAGGCAGCCAACTCAATGGGAAAAAATTTTTGGAAACCATGCATCTCACAAAAGACTGATATCTTGCGTATATAAAGAAATCCTACAACTCAATGACAATAGTACAGTTGGCCCAATTATAAAATGGGCGAAAGATATGAAAAGACAGTTCTCTGATGAGGAAATACAAATGGCCAAGAAACACATGAAAAAATGTTCAGCTTCACTAGCTATTAGAGAGATGCAAATTAAGACTACAATGAGATACCATCTAACACCGATTAGAGTGGCTGCCATTAAACAAACAAGAAACTACAAATGCTGGAGGGGATGTGGAGAAATTGGAACTCTTATTCATTGTTGGTGGGACTGTATAATGGTTCAGCCACTCTGGAAGTCAGTCTGGCACTTCCTTAGAAAACTAGATATAGAGTTACCATTCGATCCAGCGATTGCACTTCTCGGTATATACCCGGAAGATCGGAAAGCAGTGACACGAACAGATATCTGCACGCCAATGTTCATAGCAGCATTATTCACAATTGCCAAGAGATGGAAACAACCCAAATGTCCTTCAACAGATGAGTGGATAAATAAAATGTGGTATATACACACGATGGAATACTACACGGCAGTAAGAAGGAACGATCTCGTGAAACATATGACAACATGGATGAACCTTGAAGACATAATGCTGAGCGAAATAAGCCAGGCACAAAAAGAGAAACATTATATGCTACCACTAATGTGAACTTTGAGAAATGTAAAACAAATGGTTTATAATGTAGAATGTAGGGAAACTAGCAATAGAGAGCAATTAAGGAAGGGGGAACAATAATCCAAGAAGAACAGATAAGCTATTTAACGTTCTGGGGATGCCCAGGAATGACTATGGTCTGTTAATTTCTGATGGATATAGTAGGAACAAGTTCACAGAAATGTTGCTATAATAGGTAACTTTCTTGGGGTAAACTAGGAACAGACTGGAAGTAAAGCAGTTATCTTAGGTTAGTTGTCTTTTTCTTACTCCCTTGTTATGGTCTGTTTGAAATGTTCTTTTATTGTATGGTTTTTTTTTTATTTTTTTTTTATTTTTTGTTGTTTCATACAGTTGATTTAAAAAAGAAAAAAAAGGTAAAAAAAAAGAAAAAAAAAGGAAAAAAATATGTAGTGCCCCCTTTAGGAGCCTGTGGGGAATGCAGGGGTATTGGCCTGCCCCATCTCGATGCTTGGTAACATGACCACAGACATAGGGGACTGGTGGTTTGATGGGTTGAGCCCTCTACCATAGTTTTTACCCTCGGGAAGACGGTTGCTGCAAAGGAGAGGCCAGGCTTCCTATAACTGTGCCTAAGAGCCTCCTCCCGAGTGCCTCTTCGTTGCTCAGATGTGGCTCTCTCTCTCTACCTAAGCCAACTTCAAAGGTGAAATCATTGCCCTCCCCCATACGAGGGATGAGACACCCAGGGGAGTGAATCTCACTGGCAACGTGGAATATGACTCCCAGGGAGGAATGTAGACCTGGCATTGTGGGACGGAGAACATCTTCTTGACCAAAACGGGGATGTGAAAGGAAATGAAATAAGCTTCAGTGGCAGAGAGATTCCAAAAGGAGCCGAGAGGTCACTCTGGTGGGCACTCTTACGCACAATTTAGACAACCCTTTTTAGGTTCTAAAGAATTGGGGTAGCTGGTGGTGGATACCTGAAACTATCAAACTACAACCCAGAACTCATGAATCTCGAAGACAACTGTATAAAAATGTAGCTTATGAGGGGTGACAATGGGATTGGGAAAGCCATAAGGACCACACTCCACTTTGTGTAGTTTATGGATGGATGAGTAGAAAAATAGGGGAAGGAAACAAACAAACAGACAAAGGTACCCAGTGTTCTTTTTGACTTCAATTGCTCTTTTTCACTTTAATTATTATTCTTGTTATTTTTCTGTGTGTGCTAATGAAGGTGTCAGGGATTGACTTAGGTGATGAATGTACAACTATGTAATGGTACTGTAAACAATCGAAAGTACGATTTGTTTTGTATGACTGCGTGGTATGTGAATATATCTCAATAAAATGATGATTAAAAAAAAAAAGAGAGAGAGAGTCTTTTTTTTTTTTTTTTTTTAAATCTAAAAGTAATATATGTGGTTATTTTCTATTGGAAAGCCCAGGTTGAGAGACTAGGCTGGGCTTGAGGGGAGACAGAGTACCCACAGTGTCTTTGAATTCCGTATTCACTACTGAAGGCCTCCAGCCCTGTCTTTAATTGGCAACTCAGGCTGACCAAGGAATCTACCTGGAGAGGCCCCAAAGAGGAGAGAGGAGAAGGGAATAGTGCCTCTGAGAGACAACTGGAGTTCTGAGGACTGGGAGAGTGGAGGGAGGCCCAGCTCAACTGGCAGTCCTCCTTCTGAGAATTCAGACCCCAGGGGGTAGAATTCAGATTCCAGCTTCAGTCAGCCATGCCCCTGACAGGATCAGAGTCACCAGGAGAACTAAAGGCTCCATACCTCCTTACACTGGTGGGGGAGCTGCGGGCTGGCCAGCGCCACCTGCTGGACAGGAGAGGAAAAGCACCAATTCTAAAGGCCTCATAGGAGGGTCTCATTCTCAGGAAAACTCCATACCCTCCCAATGAGACCTGGGCCTCAGTAGACTAGGAAAATCTGACTAGGGTCGACCATATCTGAGGAGACCCACTCACAAAAAGGTTACATAGAGGCAGAGTAAGAAACAGAAAAAACAAGAGGGGAAAAATTCTGATCAACTAAATAGAACCTAAGTTAGAGGTCTAGAATAAGTTGAACTGAATAACAGAGGCCAGAGAACAAAGCCAACCAACAAGAAAACCATTAGGTAAAAGACAGAAAACAAGCTCCAAAATAAACTAATCAAGAGAATCAGATGCCTAGACAACTTAAGATAACAAGCCATACCAGGAAATACGAAAACATGGACCAGCCAAAGGAACAAACTAATAGCTCGGCTGAGACACAGGAGTGGAGGCAACTAATGCTAAATAAATTTGATGAAATGAAGGAAGATATAGCAAAAGAGCTGAAGGATATAAAGAAGACACTGGCTGACCATAAAGAAGAATTCATAAACTTAAAAAAACAAATGGCAGAACTCATGGGAATGAAGGCCACAATGGAGGAGATGAAAAACACAATGGAGGGACACAACAGTAGATTTGAACAGGAAGAAGAAAGGATCAGTGAACTGGAAGACAGGTCATTCGAATTCATACACACAAAAGAACAGATGGTGGAAAAAATGGAAAAATATGAGCAGGGTCTTAGGGAGCTGAGTGCCAACATGAAACACACAAATATACGTGTTATGGGTATCCCAGAAGGAGAAGAGAGGGGAAAAGGGGCAGAAAGAGTAATAGAAGACATATTCACCGAAAATTTCCCAACTCTTATAAAAGACAGAAAATTAGAGATTCAAGAAGTACAACGTACCCCAAATAGAATAGATCCCAATAGACCTACTCCAAGACACTTACTGGTCAGATTGTCCAATGTCAAAGATAAAGAGAGGATTCTGAAAGCAGCAAGAGAAAAGCAATCCATCACATACAAGGGAAGGTCAATAAGACTATGTACAGATTTCTCTGCAGAAACCATGGAGGCAAGAAGACAGTGGCATGATATATTTAAGATACTGAAAGAGAAAAACTGCCAACCAAGAATTCTATATCCAGCAAAACTTTCCTTCAAAAATGAGGGAGAGATTAAAACATTTTCAGACAAACAGACACTGAGAGAGTTTGTGAATAAGAGACTGGCACTACAAGAAATACTAAAGGGAGTGCTACAGGCTGATAGGAAAAGACAGGAGAGAGAGAGTTGGAGAAGAGTGCAGAAATGAAGATTATCAGGAAAGGTAAAAGGAGAGGAAAAAATAAGATATGACATATAAATTCGAAAAAACAATATGGTAGTAGAAAGTACTGCCCTTACAGTAATAACACTAAATGTAAATGGATTAAACTCCCCAATAAAAAGACACAGACTGGCAGATGGATTAAAAAACAGGACCCATCTATATGCTGTCTACAAGAAACTCACTTTAGACACAAGGACAAACATAGACTGAAAGTGAAAGGTTGGAAAAACATATTTCATGCAAACAACAACCAGAAAAAAGCGGGAGTAGCTATATTAATATCAGACAAGTTAGACTTCAAAAGGGAAACAATTAAAAGAGACAAAGAAGGACACTATATATTAATAAAAGGGTCAATTCATCAAGAAAACATAACAGTCATAAATATTTATGCACCAAACCAGAATGCCCCAAAATTCATGAGGCAAACACTGCGATCACTGAAAGGAGAAATAGATACCTCTACAATAATAGTTGGAGACTTCAATACACCACTCTCATCAATGGATAGAACATCTAGACAGAGGATCACTAAAGAAACAGAGATGTTGAATTGTATGATAAATGAACTAGACCTGACAGACATTTATAGAACCCTACATCCAACAACAGCAGGATACACTTTTTTCTCAAGTGCTCATGGAACATTCTCTAGGATAGACCACATGTTGGGTCACAAAGCAAGTCTCAACAAATTTAAAAATACTGATATTATACAAAATACTTTCTCAGACCACAATGGAATTAAGTTGGAAATAAATAAAAGGCAGAAGGACATAAAATTCACAAACATATGGAGGCTAAACAACACCCTCTTAGAAAACCAGTGGGTAAAGGAAGAAATTACAAGAGAAATTAGTAAATACCTCGAGGCAAATGACAATGAAAACACAACTTATCAAAACTTATGGGATGCAGCAAAGGCGGTGCTGAGAGGGAAATTTATTGCCCTAAATGTCTGTATTAAAAGAGAAGAGAGAGCAAAAATTGAAGAGTTAACTGCTCACCTGGAGGAATTAGAGAAAGAACAGCAAACTAACCCCAAAGCAAGCAGAAGGGAAGAAATAACAAAGAGTAGAGCAGAAATAAATGCAATTGAGAACAGGAAAACAATAGAGAGAATCAACAAAACCAGAAGCTGGTTCTTTGAGAAAATCAATAAAATCGATGGACCACTGGCTAGGCTAACAAAAAAAAAAAAGAGAGAGCAGATGCAAATAAATGCAATCAGCAATGGGAAAGGAAATATAACTACCGACCCTGAAGAAATTAAGGAGATAATGAGAAGATACTATGGGCAACTATATGCTAATAAACTAGACAACTTAGATGAAATGGACAACTTCCTAGAAGAGCATAAACAACCAACATTAACTCAAGAAGAAATAGATGACCTCAACAAACCAATCACAAGTAAAGAGACTGAGTCAGTCATCAAAAAGCTCCCAAAACGGAAAAGCCCAGGACCACATGGTTTCACGTGTGAATTCTACCAAGCATTCAAGAACGAATTAGTACCAATCCTGCTCAACCTCTTCAAAAAAATTGAAGAAGACGGAAAGCTACCTAACTCTTCCTATGAAGCCATCATCACCCTAATACCAAAACCGGGCAAAGATACTACAAAAAAAGAAAATTGTAGACCAATTTCTTTAATGAATATAGACGCAAAAATCCTCAACAAAATACTCGCAAATTGAATCCAGCAGCACATTAAAAGAATTATACACCACGACCAGGTGGGATTTATTCCAGGTATGCAAGGCTGGTTCAACACAAGAAAATCAATTAATGTAATACACCACATCAATAAATCAAAGCAGAAGAACCACATGATCATCTCGATTGATGCAGAAAAGGCATTTGACAAAATTCAACATCCTTTCCTGATGAAAACACTTCAAAGGATAGGAATAGAAGGGAACTTTTTCAATATGATAAAGGCAATATATGAAAAACCCACAGCTAACATCACACTCAATGGGGAGAGACTGAAAGCTTTTCCTCTAAGATCAGGTACAAGACAGGGATGCCCACTATCACCATTGCTATTCAACATTGTGCTGGAAGTTCTAGCTAGAACAATTAGGCAAGAAAAAGAAATAAAAGGCACCCAAATTGGAGAGGAAGAAGTAAAACTTTCACTATTTGCAGATGACATGATTCTATATGTAGGAAATCCAGAAAAATCTACAGCAAAGCTACTAGAACTAGTCAATGAATACAGCAAAGTAGCAGGCTACAAGATCAACACGCAAAAATCTGTAGTGTTCCTATACACAAGTAATGTGCAACAAGAGGAGGAAATCAAGAAAAAAATCCCATTTATAATAGCAACCAAAAGAATCAAGTATTTAGGAATAAACTTAACCAAGGACACAAAAGACCTTTACATAGAAAACTATAAGAAACTGCTAAAAGAAATTGAACAAGACCTGAAAAAATGGAAGAACATACCATGTTCATGGATTGGAAGACTAAATATAGTTAAGATGGCAATTTTACCTAAACTGATTTACAGATTCAATGCAATACCAATTCAAATCCCAACAACTTACTTCACAGAAATACAAAAACCAATAACTAAATTTATTTGGAAGGGTAAGGTGCCCCGAATAGCCAAAAATGTCTTGAGAAAGAGGAGAGAAGTGGGAGGACTCACACTACCTTACTTTGAAGCATATTACAAAGCTACAGTGCTCAAAATAGCATGGTACTGGCATAAGGACAGATATACTGATCAATGGAATCAAACTGAGTGTTCAGAAGTAGACCCTTACATCTATGGACAACTGATCTTTGATAAGGCAGTGAAGCCAAAGCAACTGGGAAAGAGCAGCCTGTTCAATAAATGGTGTTTGGAGAACTGGATATCCATTTCCAAAAGAATGAAAGAGGATGTCCATCTCACACCTTATACCAAAATTAACTCAAAGTGGATCAAAGACCTAAACATTAGCACCAAGACCATAAAACTCTTAGAAGAAAATGTAGGGCAATATCTTAAAGATCTTGTGAAAGGAGGTGGTTTCTTTGACCTCACACCCAAGGCACGAGCAACCAAAGAACAAATAGACAAATGGGATCTCCTCAAAATTAAACACTTTTGTACATCAAAGGACTTTGTCAGAAAAGTCAATAGGCAACCTACACAATGGGAGATGATATTTGGAAACCACATATCAGATAAGGGTTTAATATCCCGAATATATAAAGGAATCCTGCATCTCAATAACAGAAAGACAAACAATCCAATTAAAAAATGGGCAAAAGACATGAACAGACATTTTTCTGAAGAGGAAATACAAATGGCTCAAAAGCATATGAAAAAATGCACAACTTCACTGGCTATTAAGGAAATGCAAATCAAAACCACAATGAGATATCATCTCACACCTACCAGAATGGCCATTATCCAAAAAACACAAAATGACAAGTGCTGGAGAGGATGTGGAGAAACAGGCACACTTATTCATTGTTGGTGGGAATGTAGAATGGTGCAACCACTCTGGAAGACAGTATGGAGGTTCCTCAGGAAGCTAAATATAGATTTGCCATATGACCCAGCTATTACATTGCTGGGTATATACTCAGAGGAACTGAAACTTAAGACACAGACATTTGTAAACCAATGTTTATTGCAGCATTATTCACAATTGCCAAGAGATGGAAACAGCCCAAATGTCCATCAAAGGACGAGTGGATAAACAAACTGTGGTATATACACATGATGGAATATTATGCAGCTGTAAGACAGAACAAAGACATGGATCATGTAATAATGTGGATGAACCTTGAGGACATTATGTTGAGTGAAGTTAGCCAGAAACAAAAGGACAGATTCTATATGGTCTCACTAATATGAACAGACATTAATGAACAAACTTTGGGAGTTAAAAGCTGACAACACAGGCGACCAGGAGATAGAAAGAGGGCAGAGATCAGCCATTTGATGCTGAAGGACTACAGAATGTTTAGGATTGATTGCATAGATCCAGAAATAGATAGCATAATACTGTGTGATGGTAGCACGGTATTGTAAGTACACTGAATGAAGATGTCTGTGAGTAAAGCTGAAAGAGGTGGGATAGGAGAATGTATGACACCAGAGGTAAAGATAGATGATAAAGACTGGGACTGTATAACGTGGCAGAAACTGGAGTGGCCAATGACTGTTACTAAATATACAAATATAAAAATGTTTTTGCATGTGGGAAAGCAAATGAATGTCAACCATGCAGAAATTTGAAAAAGGGATGGTATTCAGGAAAAAACATAATCAAAGCAAACTGGAGTCTATGGTCAACAGTAACATTGTAATATACCTCCATTAAATGTAACAAAGGCAATACGCCAATGCTAAATGTATATGAGAAGGGGATATAGGGGTGTAATATGGGATTCTTGGTAGTGGTGTTATTTGCTGTCCTTAGTAGTATATTGTATTGTATGACATGTTATTTTTCTTTTTGTCATTTTCTCTTATTGCTAAAAAAAAAAACAACAATTTTTCTTGTAGTAATCAGTATGTTCAAGTGCTGATTGTGGTGATAAATGTACAACTTTATGATGATACCATGAACAACTGATTGTACACTGTGGATAAATGTATGGTATGCGAATATAACTCAATAAAATTGTAGGAAAATATATATATAGGAGTAAAAGTGTTGGAGAAAACATGGTGAGAGGGATGATGCCTCACCAATATGGACTAACTACAATGTGTAAACTCAGAATTGAATCTTAGAACATAGCCTAACGTGGACACAATAATTGTAATAGTCCCTAGATTGCAAGCTCTTACAGCAGTTAACTCTATCCCTGAATTGTAAGGCTTATCTCTAAACTTTGAGATGCTGATCCCCTAGCGTATAACCTGATTGGTCTCTGGAACAATGCATCTCTGAGACACCTGAAACTCAGAGCTAGAGCTCGGCAGATATGAATGTCAGTATTAGTGCATACAGCCACTGTCAAAAAAAAAAGCTGAAAAAGAGCCCAGACTTCAATTAGTGATATGAATGAAGCAGGTCAAGTTAAGACCAGGGCAAGACAGGCCAAAGGATAAAGGTTGAAACTGACTATGTTTTAAAACTTCAACTTCCATGTGAGACCAAGGGAAGAGATGTTTATTTGGTACAGGACCTATATTTTCTAAACAATTTAACTTGTACAGTTTGTTCAAATACCATAATTACATAGAACTTTGACTAGGAAGTGAGACCTGGTAGGTTTGTATAGGTTAATGTGAAATAGTGACACAGCCCAGAGTAATCTGGGCAAGTAATAAAAAATATATTTACAGCCTCCCCCTCCCCAGCCCCGAGGATCTGGGGGAAGGTGCGTATGTGTTGGACATCCTCACCTGGACTGGTGTTGATGTTGTCACAAACACTGGGACTGGCGGTTTGATGTGCTGAGCCCTCGAGCATGGGACTTGCCCTTATGAAGCTCATTACCACAAAGGAGAGTCTAAAGTTGTATGTAACGGTGCCTAAGAGTCTCCCCGAGTACCTCTTTGTTGCTCAGATGTGGCCCTCTCTCTCTCTAACTGAGCCATCTCGACAGGTGAACTCGCTGCCCTCCCCCCTACATGGGACCCGACTCCCAGGGGTGTAAATCTCCCTGGCAACGCAGAGTATGACTCCCGGGGATGAATGTGGACCCGGCATCGTGGGACTGAGAGTATCTTCTTGACCAAAAGGGGGATGCAAAATGAGACAAAATAGTTTTAGTGGCTGAGAGATTCCAAATGGAGTCGAGAGGTCACTCTGGTGGACATTCTTATGCACTATATAGATAACACCTCTTAGGTTTTAATGTATTGGAATAGCTAGAAGTAAATACCTGAAACTACCAAACTCCAACCCAGCAGTCTGGACTCCTGAAGACAATTATATAATAATGTAGATTACAAGGGGTGACAGTGTGATTGTGAAGAGCTTGTGGATCACACCCCCTTTATCTAGTGTATGGGTGAGTGGAGGAATGGGGATAAAAACTAAAGGACAAATGGGATGGGATGGGGGGATGATTTGGGTGTTTTTTTTTCACTTTTATTTTTTATTCTTGTTCTGGTTCTTTCTGATGTAAGGAAAATGTTCAGAGATAGATGGTAGTGATGAATGCTTAACTATGTTATCATACTGTGGACAGTGGATTGTATATCATGGATGATTGTATGGTGTGTGAATGTATTTCAATAAAACTGAATTTAATTAAAAAAAAAAAAAAGATGTCTTGGGCTCTTGGGTGAAGAATGGATTGGAAGGAAACAGGAATGGACATATGGACACTATTAGGACCCAACTGCAATGGGTTAGATGAGACCTGTAGCAGGGTGGTGATGAGCACATGGAGAAAAGCTGACAGACTCAAAAGACATTCAGGAGAGAAAATGAAGGGGTACTTACTGAGGTATGAGATGGAGAGGAAGGTCTCAGGAGAAAAAGAAATTCACCGCACATCTGAGCAAACTCTCAAAGCTCTTAGAAGAGAATTCTCAGGAAATAGCTGAGCGCCCTTTGCGAGTCCCGGAAATAAGCGAAACCGACTTTCGCTGTCAGATCTGGAGGCGGCACTGTTGGGTTATTTCACACAAACTTAGTTTTCATTACTCACATTTCCTGTGTCAAAATAACCTGAGGAAATGTGGAGGCTCCATCTACTTAAGGGCCGTCTGCAGCACTGCCATTCCCATCTTAAAGCAGTTCCTCCGAATTCCATCCAAGGAGCCATGGCCAGAGCCTCGCTTTTAAAAAGATGGGGAGAAACCAAGGAACACCACAGACACCATGGGGGAAGGAGTGAGGGGGCCAATGCCTCCGAGGAAGGCGCAGACGCCGCAAGCACGCGCGGCGGCGAGTGAGGCGGCGACCGCAGGACCAGGAGCTGCGGGAGCGGAGCGCCGAGCCCAGCGGCCGCGGTAGATTACCTTTCGGAAATGTGGTTTGCGCCCTTCCCTTTGGCTGAGAAACCTCCAGAAAAGACGTGTCGCTGCCTACAGCCGCGGCGGGCATGATGCCAGTGGCTCACGTGGTCCCGGAGGTGCCTCCCACCCAACGCCAACACTGCTAAAGCGGCCAGGCCCTCGCCCGCCGAGAGAACCAGCTCCTGCACCGGAAGCGTCTGGGCACCAACCCACGCAGCGCCCAGGATCCCGGCTCCTGCGCGTGCGCGCTCGTGCGGCCCGATGGCGTCGCAACGTCGGCTTCCTGAGGGGCTTGATTTGTAAAGGGGACCTGGGTGGCTGCAGTTCCGGCCTGAGCTGGCGGCCGTTTGTACAGGGTGACGGGTTGGATTATTCGAAGTGTAACGGGCACCCTGCTGGCAGCAGTCAGGCAGCGAATAATCCAAATATTGGTCCTTGGTTGGCGTTAGGCATTGCAGATATCTTCTCCTAATCTGCTAAATTTGTTCATAGTGTCCTTTGATGGCTAGAAATCTTTTCTTTGGGTGCCACACAACTCACTGATTTTATTTTGTGCTTTTAATCTTCCTCACCACTCGCGGTATCTTCTCTTGATTTTACATATAGTTTTAGCTTTTACGTTAATGGGTTAATATAAAGCCCTTATGGAGTGCACCTTTCTATATAGAGTTAGGTAGGGTCCCTTGTAATTTTCTTCATGTCATCGGTGAGCTAGTCTGTCCTTTCCCACTGGTCTGTGGCTCCTTTCCTGACAAATAGGAAGCTCCCAAGGGTCTGAATCCGAGCCCTTCCTCCAGTGCCCTTGCTCTGCTGTTTGTTCTTGGGTCAGTAGCATCCTGCCCCTGTCGCCAGGGCTTTGTAGGATATCTCAGCATCCAGCAGGGCAAGGTTCCCCTCTTTTCAAACTTGGCTTTACTCTTCATGGCCCTTTATTTCTTCATGTAAATTTTAGAATAAGTTTATCGACTCTGAGAAATCTAGCTTAAGTTTTGATTAGCGGTGCATTGAATTTACCAATTTGGGGGATAGAATTGTCCTTTCGTGTATTTACAAGAGCGTAGAATGCCTGTGTATTCCTATAATCTCATCTGACTTTTTAAAGTTTCCTCTATAAAGATTTTGTAAAATCTTTGTAATTTAGTCCCCAGACAGGGGGATTATGCATTCTCTAGTGTAGCTTCTAATGTATCTTCCTCGTATTATGGGAGAAACCATATCTGATTTTTAGTGCATTGCTGGATTAGTTCATCTGATGTTTTATTTGGTATTTTTGCAGCCTCATTCATAAACGAAATGAGCCCATACGCTTTTTGCTTTGTATTGTCCCAATTCAGTTTTGAATAAAGATTAAATTAGTGTCACAAACACACTGAAAGGCTAGGAAGTTTTCCCTCTTTTACAATTTTCTGAAACAATTTGTGATGAGATGATTATCTGTCTCTTGAAAATTGGATGTAAAACCATCTCGGCCTTGGGCTTTTTGGAGGGGAGGTATGATGACCATTTCAATGTCATTGGTGCTTATTGCTCTATTCCAATATTCCATAACTTGGCATTCATATTTCCCGAGAAATTTATCAATAATGTCTACATTTAAAATTTTTTTGGTATGACATCCATAATAGTTTTAAACTTTTATTTTAGAAAACTTCAAACATATACAAAAGTAGCCAGATTAGATTAATGGAGCACCTTGCTTCAATAGCGATCAAACCGTGGGGCCATCTTCTTTCATCGAGACCTCCACCCACATCCCCTTATATTATTTTGAAACAAATTTGAGACATTGTATCATGACATCTGCAAATGTTCCAGTATGAATCGTCAAAAGACAAGGACTCTTTCCAACATGGTCACATGCCATTACCACTGTCATTCCAGATAACAATAATTCCTCAATATCACAGCAGTTTAAACTTCCAATTGTTTTACAAATGTCATGTTTTAGAAAGTTTATCTGTTTGAATCAGAATCCAAATTTACAGATTGTGATAGGCTGACCCATTATAACTTCATGTTTCCCTTCCAGCTCGGGTTTTCCCCCTTGCTGAAAAAATCCTGTCATTTGTCTGAGTTTCCCGCTGATTGCACCTCTAGTCTAACATGTTCCCCTGTCGTCTGTATTTCCTGTAAATCAGTAGTTGAATCTAGACCTTGGTCAGATTTAATTTGAGTGTTTGACAAGACTACCTCAAAGGAGTTATTGTTCTTGCATTCTTCTTTTTTTTCTAAATCCCTTTATTCCTGTTCCATCCTTTTGTCTGAACTTTATTCGTATAATGTCTGCCCTCTTTTGTGAAAGGCATGATTATGCAGTCACCCAAGACAAACCCTCTTCTCCCTCATCAGCATTTCCTGACCTCCAGTCAGAAAGTACTAACTAGACACCTTCCTAAATCTCTCTGTAACTCATCTCTTCTCCATTAGAGTCCCCTTTTGCAAGTCCATTTCTTCACAAGTCTGGTATATGAGATTTTATTAGTTCTGCCGCACTTTTCTTCAGTCAGTGGTGACAGGTCCAGGTGTGCTGGCTTTTGTAGTTCTTGTATCATGGTCATAGTCTTATTCAAAGTGGCACAGATGCGGCTCTTTGTCTCTTTCTGCTCAACAGCAACTGGTTTAAAGCATGCATGCAAAGTCTGGTACAAAACTTTATCGCTGACAATTCCTTTAGGAGAATAATTGGATTTTTCTCACCTATTTAATCAGAATGATTAGTCTTGATTTCATATTTCAGCCTGTATTGAATGTAATCCAGATCCGAGTCAGCTTTCTGGAACATCAGTTCCAGCTTATCGACCGCCGCCTCCATGTTGAATAGTTAACCTGTTCTCGCACTGTTATTTAATCTCTGTTGTATCCATCATTGTTTCCCCCTTTTCAGTCCATATTTTATTTATTTACAATTTCTCTTTCTCGCTTTTTCTTGATTAGTCTTGTCCGATTTCTTTTCATTCATCTTTCCAAAGAAGAAGCTTTTGATTTTGTTAATTTTTCTACTTTTTTTTTGTTTTTCCTTCTCTGCTGCATTGATATTTCTATTTGTTTCTCTCTTATTTTTTGAGTTTGACCTGTTACTCTTTTTCCAACTTGTTCAGTTAACTGTTTAGCTTGTCTTTGAAGTTATAAATGTCCTTCCATCTCCTGCTTTAAGTTCCATAAATTTTAATACACTGCTATTTCTTTGGCATCCTAAGTACTTAGTAATTTGCCATGTGTTTTCTTTTTTGCTTTTTAAATAGCATTTTAAAAATTTAACTTGTAGGTTCACAGAAAAAAAAAAGCAGAAAATGCAGTTCCCATACCCCCCGCCCCCCATCATTACCACCTTGCAGTATGGTGGTAAATTTGTTACAGCTGATGAAAGAATAGTATTATAATTGTTCTATTAACTATAGTCCATGTTTACAATAGGGCTCACTGTTAGTGTTACACATTCCTATGGTTCTTTTAAAAATTTCTTACTCTAACATAAATAAAACTTAAAATTTCCCCTTTTAACCACATTTTTTTCATCTTTTAAAGCTTATCTCATTTAGTTTCTAGTAGGTTGTATTTTTTTTTTAAACTATCCAAATTTATCAAGTCATCCTTTGTGGCCTAGTAGAAGGGCACTGTTTAAACCCTTGTACATGTACCTGAAAACTGTGTAATCTCTGGTTTTGGATACAGAGTTAGAGAAAGAGCAGAAAAGAGACAAGCTCAGAGGCCGAGTGGCTGTGGATATGCTCATGAGCATCAACAGAAGTTATTTCTGGGTTTCTTAATGGCAGAATGATAGTTGACCACCATTTTCTTATTTTTGGACAGCAGTTGTTTTTACTGGTCTGTGCTTTCAAATGGTCTACCATGAATAGGCATTGCTTTTGTAGGGGAAAAAACATTAATTTAATCTTGGAAATCAAGTCAGAGATTTTACATGCCACACACTGCCCTGGGGTGGCATTTGATCGCCTGGGCGACTCAGCTTGACGCCCTGCTCTGTAAAATGAGGGACTGAGCGTTCATATTCTGTTACTTGTAAGCTCCATCTGCCCCTGGCGTGGTTGCCTGAAAATCAGGGAACTTCCCAAACCCGGGCCATAAGGGGGTGTCTGATCCCACCCACCAGCGGGGAGCGGGAGGCTGCCTCACTGCATCTTCGGGAGTGGACGTGGCCTTTTTCATTCTTTTGTTGGGCAATAAATGCTTTTCATTCTCCCGTCCTGCTCTGTTCTCTAGGCTGCAAGCCCGCTTCCAGGGAAAGCAGATATGACACGGCCACTCGGAGTGTGGAAATAAACAAGAATCAGTGCCCTTGGCAGTGCCCACACTTCAGGCGGGCTGAAAAACAAACGCGTGTGCTCTGTTTTATTAAATGTTTTCCTTCTTAATCAGTGGTAGGAAATGCCTGAACCGTCCTCCGCAGCTGCCTGCTGGCTCTGGGGACTGGGGTAACGCTCGGCCTTGGAGCCTTTCTATTTTCCTATTTTTCAGTCGTGCCAGGAACGTCCTCACCCTGGGGGAGCCAGATGGCCACAGGGGTCCTGTTCCCTGTTCCCTCCCAGGAGGGTAGTTCTTCTGACAGGACCAAGCAACCCTTCATTGGCAACTTTCTACACATTTCTAAGCCCCCAGATGCTGCCCTAAAGACTGGGAAACCGAGATTGCATATTGTGTATCATCTAGTGAATATACATGATGCACGAAACGAGTATAAATTTGCTTCACATCGCTTGAATATAAGGACTGCCATAATACTGAAACCAAATTAAATGTAGTTCTGAGCTCTCACTAGGGAGATGAGCTGGGGTTTTCTTATGCCCCCCAGGGTCGTGCTGGAGTCCCTGGGGAGGACACAAGCCGGAGCCCCTTGGGAAAGGGCTTCTAGTCTTCCGCCCATGGAGTCCCCGCTGCTTTCTGGGCCCAGCTGGGGGAGACGGCGCCCCTGCAGGCGGCGCCGGGGCTCGTTTGGCAAATGCCTATCCCAGGCTGGGCTGTCCACAGCGCCCTCTTGAGGCTTCATCCGGGAACTGCCGCCTCTGCCCCTAAATCTCCCCTGGGCGGGTGATTCACAGGGGGCCGCTCTAGGCTTAGACCATGCGTGGTCTTGATTTAGGTTCCCTCAAATAGGCAGATTAGTTTAAAATCTTCATCTCTGTGTTTCCTTTGTTTCCCGTGTCATAGACAATATTTGAAGGGAGGAGGAAAAGAAGGAGAAGTTGCTCGGAAGGCTGGTCCTTTCCAGAAGATGGACTCGGGGGAAGCAGGGGCAAGGTAGGGGGGCGCAGGGAGAGCAGGCAGGGGGGTTTTGCCCGGCGAGCATGCACAGGGCCCTGTCCACGCCAGCCGGACTCCTTTGTCACCTCTTACATCGGCGCCCTGGAAAACCCGAGTCTGCCACTAAAGAGAGCCGCTCGTCGGAAAGAGATGGAGAGGCTTCCCAAGGCCAGTGGTCCACACCCGACACTCTAAAAGAAAAGCCACTGCTCTCCTTTGGGGTTATTGTAAGCCAATGATTTAAATTCTCCACCTGCATTCTGTGGTGGGAGCAGGGCTCACACTGGCACCCTTGGGCTTTCGCTGGAGGCTTTCAAGGTCCTGGCTGAGTTTTGTTTGGCATCCAGCTGAACACAGAGCTTTCTGTGTTCCCTTGTTCTCCTGTATTTATGAAAACCCAGGAATGCTTACTTTTCTCCCTTTTACACTGTTTGTTTTGTCTTTATATCATCGCCCCATCCAGCTCTCTGGAATAAATTTCCTTGCTCATGGTTCAGTGCTGAAACCTGAGGAGTCTAATAGATGAGGGAGACTTTTGTAGCTTAGGGAAGGGGGAGCTCTGTGATAGTCCCCGTTGGCAATGCCACACCAGGCAGAGTGAAGTTGGGGATCACCGCTTTCCCTGAGGCTAAATAAAAGGCTTCCAGGTCCCTCCCTGTCCCAAGCCAGGTATCAGCGTCTGCAGTTGCTGGGCAGAAACCTCCCCAAACTGGGAGAGCCAAGTCCTCTGTCTCTTAGGCCAAGCCTCTGCCCTGTTTCAAATCTGAAGGGAAAGGTCACCACACATGGCACCCTGCATTCATCAGTCGGTAGTGCACACATTTGCTTCCTGGAGGCCTTCTCTCTTCTAAGGCCCCCAGATCCTCATGTTGCTTGTACTTTCTCTCCCTCATCTGATCCTTCACTCCTTGCATCCTTTCAGCCCTTCCACAGGGGCCCCAGGAACTCCATACTTAGCAAATTACCCTTGATGCCCAACCTCTTCCCCATGTGTTCCCTCCACACCTTTGCCTTAATTTGCTCATTCATTCAGTCATTCAATAAACATTGATTGAGCAGTTACTAGGGCTTCTGTTTTAGGTACTGGGGGACACAGCAGTGAACAAAATAGACAAACCCCTGCTTACATTCAAGTAGCGAGAGAATGAATATAACATACATTATGCCACGTGTGATTGGTGCCAAAAAGAAAAAAGTTAGGATAAGAGGATGGAGAATGAAGATGTGGGCTGGTATGGCTATTTTATACATGGGAGCCAAGGTAGGATTTTCTGACAAAGCAAAGATGGGGAAACCTTGGGATGTGAGGGAGGAGCCGAGTGGAAACCTGGGGGAAGAGCTTTGAGGCCAAAGGCAGGGCAGGAGCAGAGGCTCTGAGTAAGAAGGTGGCTTGGCATTTTGAGGAACAGCATGGAGGTGGGGGTGTTGGGCAGTGGGAGCAAAGGGGAGAGAGGAAGGAGATAGGAAGGTAGTTGGAAACCAGATTGCATAAGGTGTTAGAGACCATTGTGAGGCTTTTGGATTTTTTCCCAAGTGAAATGAGAAGCTATTGGAATGGTTTTGAGCAAAGTAGTACCAAGATCTGAGTTATGTTTTTATGGCTACTGTGCAGAGAATAGTCATAGGTAGGCAAAAAAAAAAAACACTAACTATGTGGCTATTGCAATAAATTAGAGGTGATAGAGCAGGGCGGTGACAATGTCAGTGGTAAGAAGGTGTCAGACTCTGGATATGTTCTGAAGGTAAAGGTGACAGATGTGCTGATAGAATGCATATGGGGTGTGAAGGAAAGAGAGGACCAAGGGTGACTCCAAGGTTTTTGGCCTGAGCTACTGTAAGGATGGAGTTGCCATCCTCTGTGATGGGGAAGACTGGGGGAGGAGGAGATTTTGAGCAGAAAATCAAGAGACCTATGTTGAACCAACCCAGCAGCAAGATTATAGACTTGAAACACCATTTCCCAGGCTTGCTGAGCCCAGGTCTGTGGCAATAAGTGGACGAGATGAGCTGGGAGCATCTTGTCTTACCAGATGGCAAGGAAGCTATCAAAGATGATTGGGGTCCTCTCAAAAGGACTAAATGGCCAACTTGAAGAGCTTCCCACTTGCTAAAGATGGGATAGTTTTAGCACTGATAAGGATGAAAACTGCAGTGGATTGGGACATCATCAAATATTTTTGTATCTCTGAGTTTGTGATGATACTGAAATTCATCTCTTAATTGGTCTCTGTTGGAGAATGATAGGGAACCAACTCATTATTTTGAAAACTGGCTAATAGAGGGAAAGAATCATTTATCCTGCCTTTCCCAAACAAACAATACCTCAGGGTAACCAAATAGCAAATGAGGGGTCATTTCTCTTTATAGATGTATTCCAGCTAATGAATGAAGATGAATGATCAAATGTGAGTATCACCAATTGGAAACCCTAATGAGGTAACGGGCTCGGGCAGTGAGCATAAGCTGCTCTTTAAGTGTCAAGAAAGAGAGCAGCAGATATTATGTGCCTCCTGATGGACGATATACCATCACTTATGAAGAAGTCTGGCTAAGAAATCACACTTGAGTTTGGTCAAGACTCTAGAATCCAACTCCCAATTTGCAGATGGTGTAGAGCACTTGTGGACCTGTTAAACTACACAGTGGGGTACAATCAGTAAGATTCTAAATGAGTGACACTGCTGGACAAACAACCTGTTTCAACAAATAAATTGAAAAGACAAAAGAGGCAGGGGGAACCTATAAATTGAAAGACACTTAAGACATTTTGACCAATCACAGTGTGCACATCTTACTTGGATCCTGATTCAAACAAACTTACAAAAAAATTGTGAGACAATTGGGAATTTGAACACTGACTAGCTACTTGGTGACATTAAGGAATTATAGTTATTTTTTATGGATGCAATATGGTGTGATGCTAATGTTTAAAACTGAGTCTTTCTCTTTTAGTGATACACACTGAGATAGACATAGATGAAATGATGCAACATCTATGTTTGGAACTTGTTTCAAAATAATATGGTGGGGTTTGGGGGGCATGGAGGCAAGATAAGGTCAGCTGTTTCAATATTCTTTGAATCTGGGTAGTGGGAACCTGGGGGGTTGGTTATAACATTCTATCTGTTTTTGTGAATTCCCTGTTTAAGAAGTAAAAAAGAGAGATAAAGAAAAAGGAAGGGAGGGGAAAAGTTTTGCAGTGAGGCATGTTAAATTGGAGATGCTTATTTGATATCTGGACAGATGTATTGATTACGTGAGATGGTGGTTCAGGAGAGTATAGAGGCTAGAGACAAAAATTAAGGATCCCTAAATTTGTAATTGTATTAAAATCATGGAACTTGGTGAGATCACCCAAGAAATGAGCATAAATAAGAGAGATTTACCCATTAAAGCTTGGGAGTTTCCAAAGTTGAGAGGTCGGGAAGATGAGGTAGAAAATCAGTCTGTGCCCTAACATGACCTTGAGAGGTGACTCATATTAGTCAGAGCCTGGACAGGCTCTTTCAAGCTCTGCACCGATCAGCTTTGGGCCTAAGTTTGTCTAATTCAACACATGTTATAGAACTCTCTCTGCCTCTCAGTTGTTCTTTAGGCACTGGAGAAACTGTGGTGACAATACAAAAATTCCTGTCCACATAAAATGTATATTCTAGCCTGGGAGACAAGCCCAATATATGGAATGCCAGGCAGTGCCAAGTGCTATGGAGAGAAATAAAGCAGGGAGAGGTGTAGGGAGGGCTGGTGTGTGTGTGTGTGTGTGTGTGTGTGTGTGTGTGTGTGTGTGTGTGTGTGGTATTTTATAGCAAGTGATCAGGTGGTCAGGTAAGTCCTTTGCAAAGAGGAGCTAGTTGAGCAGAGACCTGGAGGAAAAAGTCACGAGGTCTCCAGGCAGAGAATTCCAGACAGAAGGAATGGCATGCTTTGAGGATGGGCATGGTTGGTGTGCTTGGACCAGCCAGGGACCCAGTGTGGCTGGAGGGGAATGGGCAAGGGATAAGATGGTGGGAGATGGTTTATGTCAGAAGTCATTGTAAGGACTCAATGGGAAATGTTGGAGGGGTTTGAGAAGAGGAGTGACATGTTTAAAAGAGTCACTTGGAGGCTGGGTGGAGAATAGGCTGCAGTGGACAAAGAAAGCCCAGTGAAGAAGTCATTGCAATTATCCAGGTGAAAAATCTTTTGGTAGATGCGGTTAGAGGAGGTCAGCTATTGGATACTTTTTCAAAAGTGAAACAAGTTTTGCAGCTGAATTGCATGTGGAGAGGGAGGGAAAGAGAGTAGTTGAAGATGGTGTGGGACAGTTTTCAGAGCTGTTCACAAATATTTTGGTTGTTTTCTTCTGGCCCATGGTGGGCTTGCATTTCCCACCCTGCTTTAAGTTGGGTGTGGCCGTGTGGCTTGCTTTAGACAACAAAATGTGAGCAGAGCAGATGTGCGTGGCTTGCAGGCAGAAGCATTTGACTGAGTGCAAGACTCTGCAACATGCCCCTTTTCCTGTCTCAAAGAAGGTGGAAAAATTTTATGACAGATCCTCCATCAGTTTGGGTCCACCCTGCAGCTGGGCAGACCAGACCTGAAATCTATAGAGTGGGTACTCTCTTGCTAGCTGTTTGAGGGGGAGGGGGACTGGGGGGCACGTGACTTAAGCTGTGGCCACCACCCCTTACCCAAACTTTCCCATCATTGCTGAACGTTGAGTGAATAAAGTAGAAGGAACGATCCCACCTTCCGGTCCCATCCGTTACGCTCGCGGCCATCCCCGCCGATCTCGAGATGGCCCCCAGGGGGCGTCCGCCGCTGCGAAGTGCTGGGAGCCTGGAGTGCAGCCGCGGGGTCCCCGCGCCCCCAGAGTGTTCACGGTCGCGCGCACGCAGGGCCCGGCTCGGCGGCGCGTCCCCGCGGAGGGGTCGACGGGGCGGCGGGATTGACGCGCACCCTGCGTCTGGGGTGCGTCGCTTCCCTGCGTTCTGGGTCTACTCGCAGGTATCTTAGGAATGTTATAATTAGGGGGTGGGGGGATGCCGCCTTCCAGTGCCTCTTGGGCGGTATTTAAGTCTCGGGTGCTAAACAAACGGGTGAGTCCCATTTTTTCCTGGCGACTGGATGCCAGCTGCGACACGCGCACACAGAAATTTTTGTTCATCTGTCATAGTAGCGGTACCAGCAAACGCGTGGCTTATCTAGCACACTCGCTAGGTGTCATACATTTTATAGGGAGGGCCCTCAGGTGTGGCCCAGGTAGGGTTAGAGACTCAGGCATCCTGTGTCCAGCCAGCCAAGCCACATTTATTAAGCACCTACTATGTGCCAGACACCTTGCTTCGTGCTGGGGGTGCATCGGTGAAAAAGAGAAAGTGTCTACCTTCCAGAAACCTCCAGGCTGGCAGGGGAAGCCAAAGGATTGGGAGCACGAAGGGGTTGGTGACAAGGACACTCAGCAGTGGGTGGCTAAGGGAGGAGCAGTAAGAAGGGAGATGTCAGCCTTTTCCCTGCCCCCGCCCCCTCTCCAGGCAGTCCACCCTGGGCATTTTTGGTAATCCATTCTTGTTATTGGCTGCCTTTTTGGTCAGCTGGTGTGCCAGCCTTGCTGCTGGAAAAGTGCCATGGCCCCAGTGGCACTAGGTCTCAGGAATCCCCCAACTGCAGTCTTGGCCTTGGGACCCTTATTCTTATTGACCAACTTCCCTGATCTTGCCTGACTGCCGGGATTTCTGAATAGCGGGAGCTTTGGTTTTCACTGTGCTCCATTTGCTTGTTAGCCAATTAGGTGCGCTTCCCCCATCCTCCCCATGCGTTGCCGTCCTCATCCTGGCCTCAGTGGCAGCCACAGCTGGCCTGATCTTCCTCAAAGCTCTGACTTCCAAGCCCCAGCCCAGCCTTACCATCTGTCCCACCCCTGGGAGCTGTTCCACCCATCTCCTGTCCTTCTGGCTCAATCACACTTCCACTTCCTCTCTAGCTAGTGATATCTGTAAGTCCTGCAGACTCTAGAGTCTTTTCTTTTCTTCTAATACATCAGTTGCTCCTGGCTTTGCTTCCTTCCCCACTCATCCTGGACACCAGGGCCTTGACCGAGTTATTTAGCCTCTCTGCCTCAGTTTCCTCATGGGGATAATACTAGTGATGACCTCATAGGGTTCATTAAAGAGTGTGGTGGTTTGAAGCTGTATGTACTCCAGGAAAACATGCTCTTAAATCTAATCCATCCCTGTGAGTGTGAACCCATTGTAAGTAGGACCTTTTGATGAGGTTGCTTCAGTTAAGAAAATGGGGCCCACCTTAGTTAGGATGAGTGTTATCCTAGAACTGGAGTCCTTTATAAGCAGAGTGAAATTGAGACATGCAGAGAGAAACCCACAGGAGTAGCAGCCAGAAACTGGACATCAGTGGAACCCAGAAGAGAAGGGAGAGACCGGGAGACACTGCCATGTGCCTTGCTATGTGACAGCCTGAGGACCAAGGGTCACGAGCAGTCAGCCCCAGAACACCACAGTCTTTGGGAAGAAGCCATTGCCTTGATGATGCTTTGATTTGGAGTTTTTTCCAGGCCCAAATAAATTCCCGTTGTTTAACCTGACCCATTTCATAGTGTGCTGGTTTGAAGCTGTTATGGACTCCAGAAGAACCATGATTTTTTTTTTTTTAAATTCAGCTTTATTGAGGTGTATTCATATACAATACAATCATCCAAAGTATATAATTAATCATCCAAAATGTACAATCAGTTGTTCACTGTACAGTTGTACATTCATCATGGCAATTAATTTTAAACATTTTCATTACCACAAAAAAAAAAGAGAAAAAGAATAAAAATTAAAGTAAAAAAGAACACCCAAAACATCCCATCCCCCTCATCCCTCCTCATTATTTGTTTACTTTTTGTCCCCAGTTTTCTCCTCATCTGTCCATACACTGGCTAAAGGGAGTGTGAGCCACAAGATTTTCACAATCACATAGTCACACCATATAAGCTATGTAGTTATATAATTGTCTTTAAGAATCAAGGTTACTTGGTTGCCGTTCAACAGTTTCAGGTATTTCCTTCTAGCTATTCCAATACACTAAAAACTAAAAAGGGATGTATTTATTACACATAAGAATAACCTCCAGAATATCCTCTTGACTCCATTTGAAATCTCTCAGCCATTGAAACTTTATTTGTTTCATTTCTCTTCCCCATTTTGGTTAAGAAGTCTTCCTCAATCCCATGATACCAGGGCCAGGGTCATCCCCAGAGTCATGACCCACATTGCCAGGGAGATTTACACCCCTGGAAGTCATGTCTCATGTAGAGGGTAGTGCAGTGAGTTTACCTGCAGAGTTGGCTTAGAAAGAAAGAGAAAGGGCCGTGATCTTTTAATCCAATCTTGTTGGGTGGAACCTTCTGGTTAGGTTGTTTCCATGGAGATGTCACCCACCCAAGGGTAGGTAAGACCTTTTGATTAGATCATTTCCGTGGAGGTGTGACCCTGCCCAGTCAGGTGGGTCTTGATTAGATCGCTGAAGTCCTTTAAGAGAGCTCACAGAGAGAGGGAGCTCAGAGAAGCTGAGAAGGACATTTTGGACAGAAGCTAAAATATGTAATCCAGAGTTTGCCCCGAGAGAAGCTAAGAGGTGACACAGAGCCAGATGCTTGGAGATGCTGGGAAATGTAGAGAGAAAGACATTTAGAGATGGTAAGCTAAGAGATGAAGCCCAGAGTTTGCCCCCAAGAAGTAAGAAAGGATTTCCAGATGCTTAGAGAGTAATGCTCCAGGAGAACCAAGCAGAGAGCTGAAAGAAGCTAAGAGAGACAGAAGCCCAGAGACATTTTGGAGAAAGCCACTTCTGAAACACAACCCAGGAACAAAGGACAAGCAGATGCCAGCCATGTGCCTTCCCAGCTGACAGAGGTGTTCCAGATGCCATCGGCCTTTCTTCAGGGAAGGTATCCTCTTGTTGATGCCTTAGTATGGACACTTTTATGGCCTTAGAACTGTAAATTTGTAATATAATAAATCCCCTTTAAAAAAGCTAATCCATTTCTGGTGTTTCGCATAATGGCAGCTTGAGCAAACTGGAGCACATAGTATTTGCTTGAGCAGCCCAGGAAACTAAAATGCCACCAGTGCTAAGGCCATTCGGCCCACGTGGTATGGTAGACAGAAGAGTGAGAATCTTGGTCATCAGTGATCCCCTTTGGATGCCCTCTCTTTGGCCATGTGTATGATGGGATCTTGATGTCCAAAGAGAGGACAGAGGGTGGGGAAGGAGCCCACAAGTCACTGAGCGCTCATTCTGACTAAACACTAAGCACTGACTTGACATTTCCATGCACTGCTGGGTCTAATCCTTTGGAGGGAGAGTTTACTTTCCCCATCTTATAGTTTTAAAGATGAGGGAGCGGGCTCAGAAAGGTTAACTGGCTTGCTGAAGGTTACACTGGAGGCCCAGGTTTGGGAGGACAAAGTCCACAGGTTTTCCCTCGTATCTCTAGCTTACCCAAAGGGGCAGGGCTGGGTCTTAACACTGATTCATTTACCAAATCCAACCCTCACAATGCTCTTCTCCCCACTCATCATTCCGAAGGTGTGGTGCCCTCATTTCTAAGTGAAATCTCAACCTCAGAACCTGTCAAGTTGACACTTCTGCTTGCTGATAAGAAGAACTGCCCAACTTCCAAGAAGAAAAATTGATCTGGCCATTCTCTGACAACACCTTTTTACCTGAACCTCATCTTTCCGTCTCTCTGGGAAGGAGTGGAAGAGGATTTCATCCCCCTCTGCTTAGCACTTGCCCACAGCTCTCAGGCCTCCTGGGTATCTCCTGTGATTTCTTTCTCTGTTTGACACCTGCCTGGTTCTGGCCATAGCTGGGTCCACCTGTTGTCTGGCCCTCTGGGTGTGTTTCTGCAGTACCACTCCCAGGGCAAAATTTTTGAGACACTTAGAAATGAGAGCGCCACTGGATGTTTGATTAACAGTGTTAAGGAATTCCTCTCCTTTTATGTGTGTTAAAGGTACAAGGTAATACTTTTTAAAAGCCCTGTCTTTTAGAGATATACACTGAAATATCAGTAGATGAAACAAAATGGCTTTTTGATTTGCCTCAAAATGTTATGGGTGGGAAAGAGTAAGTAGGAGTTTTGGATAAAACAAAATTGGCTGTGAGTGGATGATTGTTGAACCTTGGCAGTGGGTCCCTGGGGGTTCATGAGAATAGTCTGTCTACTTTTGCATGCCTGAAATTCTCCATAGTAAAAAGTAAAAAAAAAAAAAAAAAAAAGTGTTAAATTGGGGGCAGCGGACTCAAGAGCTCAATGTGTATGGAAGTGGAGGGTGGAGTGGGGGAAGCTGGGAAGAGACCCAAAATTGGTGAGTGCAACAAGATGGAGTAGCATCCCATTTCTGCTTTCTGCTTTCTTAGAATTAATTTGTAACAAGCTATCCTCTCTCCTCTTCCCATGAACCAGACAGGGAGTAGGCCAGTGTTCATCTCTCGAGAGTCCCCTCCTCCACCGTGTCCTGCTGGAGTCCCTGAGGTCCCCGTGGCCTGAATGGAACACCTCCGGACCTATGTCTAAGGGAGACACACATGGGCGTGCCACCCAGAATTGGTCCTCCCTTTGGGCCACGCCTGAGTACTGGGACCCCGAATTCCCCACCCAAATGCCACAGCCTCTTCGGGGCCTGCCTGAGCCTCTTTCCCATCTGTCCTTGTGTGATTTGCTCACCTAGACCTCAGAGGTGGCTAAGGGGTGGCTATTTGCAGGGAGCCTTTGGGTGGAGCTTGAGCATGCAGGATGGGTTGTTTGTCCAATGCCTGCTGCCTGCAGGATGGGGTGGGAGGAGACCGGGGTGAGTATGGGCCAGCTCCCTCCCTTGATTCTCTTGCAAATGTTAGAGCCAGGTGCAGGTCTGGGATCCACTTGGAAAAGGGGAAAATACTATTCATTCTTTCCTACTGAGTTACCTCTTTCCCTACCCTTCCCCTTCTCTAGGTTGGATCAAAAGGCTTCTTGTGGAAAACACACCAGTCAACAAATGAGCAAAAGATAATACCCCAAAGTATATGTACATGCAGGCAGGCACAGACCATTCACACATCAGGGCACCCATCAAAATGATTTTGAAGGGATAAGCTTGATTAAGAGGTCTGGGGAAGTAACCTTGGAAGGGGACAGACAGAAATGGCTCTGCCTTGTGCTGGTAGGGAGAGGACGCCTGTGATGAGGCCAAGAGCAGAGGGTAGGGGAAGTGAAAGGACAAGGCCCATCTGGCCTAGGAGTTTGAAGGATTCTCCCTCTAGGGCAGGGGTTTTAAGCACTCATTCATGGCAGAACCTCCTCTTAAAGCATAATCTTACCTGGAAACCCATTATGAAAGACAAATCGTTGTGGAGATGTTCTGGCTGAAACAGGGCTGGAGGGCAGGCTCACCGTTTGGCTTCTACCTGTGCCTGAGGCACATACTGGAAACTTCCAGACCTAGGGAAATGCACAGGTCTGGTGGGGGAAGCCCGGGGCCCCATCCACTAGGCCGCTCCAGACCAAGGGAACAGGAGCTCAGGGCCAAAGCCGGGGCCAAGAAACTAGACTTTTGGGGCCATCGCCCATTCTCCTCACTTGGCAGTACCAGAACACAGTTCTGTAGCTGCACATCTGGTGAGATCCCCCAGCTACCTCACCTGCCTTTAAATGAGGTAACATAAGAAAGCTCTTTGTAAAGTGTAAAGAACTAAGTAAACATTAGATGGTTTGCACCAGAGAAAGGGCAGGTGTGAGTGTGGGTGCCCAGGTGTGGGGATGGGGTGGGGGGTGCCTACCATTATCATCTTGTTTGGACTCCCCATGCTGGTTATTAATCTTATGTCTCTCAGCTCAGCCCCCCTCTTTTTTTTTTTTTTAAATCTTCATTTTATTGAGATATATTCACATACCACGCAGTCATACAAAACAAATCGTACATTCGATTGTTCCCAGTATCATTACATGGTTGTACATTCATCACCTAAATCAATCCATGACACCTTCATTAACACACACAAAAATAACAAGAATAATAATTAAAGTGAAAAAGAGCAATTAAAGTAAAAAAGAACACTGGGTACCTTTGTCTGTTTGTTTCCTTCCCCTATTTTTCTACTCATCCATCCATAAACTAGACAAAGTGGAGTGTGGTCCTTATGGCTTTCCCAATCCCATTGTCACCCCTCATAAGCTGCATTTTTATACAATTGTCTTTGAGATTCATGGGTTCTGGGTTGTAGTTCGATCGTTTCAGGTATCCACCACCAGCTACCCCAATTCTTTAGAACCTAAAAAGGGTTGTCTAAATTGTGCGTAAGAGTGCCCACCAGAGTGACCTCTCGGCTCCTTTTGGAATCTCTCTGCCACTGAAGCTTATTTCATTTCCTTTCACATCCCCCTTTTGGTCAAGAAGATGTTCTCCGTCCCACGATGCGAGATCTACATTCCTCCCCGGGAGTCATATTCTGCATTGCCAGGGAGATTCACTCCCCTGTCAGCCCTGCTCTTCTAGACTCCGTGATGCTGGGGCTGCAGCTCTGCAAACCCCACACATCTCCATGGCCAGATGGCTCCATGTTGGGCTCTGCCAAGAGGAGGTTGCTAGGCTGGAGGAAGAAGATGGGACTTGCTCCTTCCTGTCTGCTTCTTGCGCCTGTGAGCATCACCTCGGCAGTGACTCTTCACCTTACAGTGACAGTCCATTCCAGTAGTAGTCAGTTCCAGTTCCAGTTTTTCCCCCACACACCCAGCCCCAGCCTCGGAGATACCACGCAGGTGCCCCTCCTGGGAGGTCTTGCTCCCTGCTTTGCAGGACGTCTCTTTCAAGCGTCCAAATTGCACCAGTCTTTTCCCTTTGTTCACAGATCCGGAGGTGGAGCTGCTTCACTCAGTTCCTATCTTTGTGTTTATCCTGAGGGTCACTTTTTTTTAACAGGGGTGTTCTGGTTTTCTAAGCTGCTGGAATGCAATATACCAGAAATGGGTTGGCTTTTCAATGGGGATTTATTAGGTCACAAATTTATAGTTCTAAGGCCATGAAAATATCCAAATTAAGGCATCAAGACATAGAGACCTTCTCTGAGTACAGGCTGATGGCATCCAGGGTTCCTCTGTCACGTGGGAAGGCACATGGTGACGTCTGCTGGCCCTGCACTCCTAGCTTCTGGTTTCAGAATGGCTCTCCCTCCAGAATGTCTCTGGACATTTTTTCTGTAAGTTTCTTTAAGCTCTCTTCAAGATGTCTCTGCCTTTTATCCTCTCACAGAGGGCTCCAGCAAGGGGATTAAGATCCACCTTGAATGGGCAGGGTCACATCTCCATGGAAACAACCTGATCAAAAGGTCCTACCCACCATAGTTCCGCCCCCACAAGAGTGGATTAAAAGAACATGGGCTTTTTCTCCCCCTGAGTGCCTCTCTGTTGCTCACATGTGGCTCTCTCTCTCTAAGTCACCTTGGCGGGTGAACTCACTGCCCTCCCCACTACGTGGGACCTGACTCCCAGGGATGTAAATCTCCCTGGCAATGCAGGATATGGCTCCCGGGGATGAATCTGGACCCAGCATCGTGGGATTGAGAACATCTTCTTGACCAAAAGGGGGATGTGAAATGAAACGAAATAAAGCTTCAGTGGCTGAGGGATTTCAAATGGAGTCGAGAGGTCACTCTGGTGGACATTCTCACACACTGTATAGATAACACTTTTTAGGTTTTAATATATTGGAATAGCTAGAAGTAAAAACCTGAAACTACCAAACTCCAACCCAGTAGCCTTGACTCTTGAAGATGATTGTAAAACAATGTAGCTTACAAGGGGTGAGAGTACGATTGTGAAAACCTTGTGGATTGCACTCCCTTTATTCAGTGTATGAATGGATGACTAGAAAAATGGGGACAAAACTTAAATGAAAAATAGGGTGGGATGGGGGGGCTGATTTGAGTGTTCTTTTTTATTTTTGTTTTTTATTCTTATTCTGATTCTTTCTGGTATAAGGAAAAAGTTCAAAAATAGATTGGGGTGATGAATGCACAGCTGTATGATGGTACTGTGAACAGTTGATTGTACACCATGGATGACTGTATGGTATTTGAGTATATCTCAATAAAACTGCATTAAAAAAAAAAAGAACATGGGCTCTTAACTCACTGCCCTCACCCCCTACATGGGACCTGACTCCCAGGGATGTAAATCTCCCTGGTAACATAGGACATGACTCCTGGGGATGAATCTGGACCCGGCATCGTGGGATTGAGAACATCTTCTTGACCAAAAGGGGGATGCAAAATGAAACAAAATAAAGTCTCAGTGGCTGAGAGATTCCAAATGGAGTTGAGAGGTCACTCTGGTGGGCACTCTTACGCACTATATAGATAACTGTTTTTTTAGGTTTTAGTGTATTAGAATAGCTAGAAGTAAATACCTGAAACTATCAAACTCCAACCCAGTGGCCCTGAATCTTGAAGATGATTATATAGCAATGTAGCTTATAAGGGGTAACAGTGTGATTGTGAAAGCCTTGTGGATCACACTCCCTTTATACAGTGTATATATGGATGAGTAGAAAAACGGGGACAAGGACTAAATGAAGATTGAGGTGGGATGGTGGAATTATTTGGGTGTTCTTTTTTACTTTTTGTTTTTTATTCTTATTTTTATTCTTTATGATGTAAAGACAATGTTCAAAATGGATTGGGGTGATGAAGGCACAACTATATGATGGTAGTGTGAACAGCTGATTGTACACCATGGATGATTATATGGTATGTGACTATATCTCAATAAAACTGAATTAAAAAAAAAAGTAAAATAAAAAAAAAACATAGTGGCTTAACACAACAACAACAGCAGCAACAAAAAACATAGGCTTTTCTGGGGTACATAGCAGATCTGAACCAGCACAAGGGGTAAAATGTTTTATTTGTAAATGGTGATCTTCTAAATCTGTGTCCACAAATTCCAAAACCCATAACACTCTGCATAGTTCAAAAACACCTACAATTTTTGCCAATATCAGATATTATTGTGCACAAAACAAAACAAAACAAAAACCTGGTAGGACAAATACTGGTAGGATGTCTGAATATTGTAGCAGAGAAGAAAAATATTCAAGAAACAAATTTCACACAGCTATTTATCAAGAGACAAATATATACAATTGATTTATCCCGTAAGATAAAAATATGCCATTCCATATACATTCCACATTTAGAACTATGTCACTGAATATACCAACAGTTTACAGTCCATTTTAATTGTGCACACAAAAAAATTTCATTTTATACTGAGCCTGTGAAGTGTTACTACCAGAATTTCAAGTCCAAAATAAAAAGCTAACCTGGTTCAAAACCCTGATTAAGTTTGCCTACTTAGCCTCCAATACCTACTTAGCCAACTGCCTCTATTAAATTGTCTCTGTTAAAATACCTAGTGTGGTTCCTGTTTTCCCAACTAGATCTGCCTGAGATGCCTTCCTAAGAGGCATTGCCTGGGAAGCAGATCACATTGACTCCTCAGGGTGCTCCTTGCCTTGCCGAGCTGCTCCGAGGACCCTGGCTTCAGAAATCCTGCTGGCAGCCCCCACAAGTCAATCTCTATAGTGAAGGAACTCTCTTGACACCAGAAAAGTTTCATCTAAAGCAACATTTACAAATAAAACAACTCCAGGAGGGAGGATTTAATTTGAGAAAGACAACAGGGAGCATAAATCTTTTCATCCCTGCCAAAGCTGTCAGAGCCAGTTAGCATCAGAACCCGTCAGGTGGTCCCAAAGCTGCAGTCTGCCCAGCAGTGGTCCTGTTGCCAAGGAAACCAGACATTAGAGCAGAAAGCAGTGAAGGGAGCCCCCAAGAACCAGCCATTTGACATGCTTGTCATTATCAACTCTGCCAAAGTGTAGCATTTCTTGTAAGCATGATTCTCTGAAACTTCTCCTGCCCAATCCCCCAGTTTTTTCCCCAAATCAAGAATACACCTATCTCTGAGAAAGACAAGTGCTGGCAGGCATGACAGACAACACACAAGGTGGAATGTCTGCTGTATTGGCAAGAGTTTGAGTGTCCCTGGGGTGCCCCCACCTTCCTTCCGAGGCCTCAGTATCTTCTGGTCACCTAGGCTCCTTACCAGTGGGCATCACATCTGCTCCCCACCCACCCCAGCAGCCCAGGACAGCGTGCTCCACAGCTGTCCTTCCCTCTGTCTGAATTGATGTCTGATGCCCCCACCCTGTAAAAGGTTAAAGAAATTCACATCTTACTAATAACTGACAACTTTGAGCATGACAAGGGGATTCATTCACTCATTCAATCATCCCACAAATATTCTTTGTGTGTCAGACACTAGGCTGGGCATTGAGGTTAATAATGATTAATTATTTACTGGTGGTGGGTGGAGCTGATGGGCACTTAGTATAGTCAGGAGGGGCTTTCCGAGGAGGGGAGGCAGATCAGTTGGGTTCTAATTATCTACTGCTATGTAACAAACCACCCCAAAATTTATTGGCTTAAAACAAGGACAGCAATCATTTTGCTCATGCATTTGCAATTTAGCAGGGCTCAGCAGGGGCAAGGCATCTCTGCTCCACCCAGCATCATCTTGAGCAGCTTGAAGACTGGGGGCTGGAATCATCCGAGGGCTTGCTCACTCACGTGCCTGGTGGTTGATGCTGGCTGTTGGCAGGGACCTCAGCTGGGGCTGTCAATCAAAACCCCAATGTGTGTGGCCTCTCCATGTGGCTGCTTGGCTTCCTAACAGCATGCTGGCTAGGGGGTGAGGCTCCCAGGAGAGAGTTCCAGCTGTATCATTTTTTTTCTTTAAATCTAGTCTTAGAAGTTACATAGAGTCACTTCTGTAGCATTTTGTTTATTAGAAGAGAGACACCAAGACTGGTCCCTATTCAAAGGGAGAGGAATTAGACTCTACCTTTTGTTTTCTAATTCAGTTTTATTGAGATATGTTCACATACCACACAGTCATCCACAATGTACAATCAGTTGCTCACAGAACCATCATATAGCTGGGCATTCATCATCCCAATCAATCTCTAAATATTTTCATTGCTCCTAAAAAAGAAAAAAATAAGAATAAAAATGAAAAGTATAAAAGAACACCCAAAACATTCCATTCCCCCATCCCACCCTGTTTTTCATTTAATTTTTGTCCCCATTTCTCTACTCATCTGTTCATACATTGGATAGAAGGAGTGTGAGTCACAAAGTTTTCATAATCACACAGTCACACCATGTAAGCTACATTGTTATACAATCATCTTCAAGAATCAAGGCTACTGGGTTGCAGTTTGACAGTTTCAGGTGTTTCCTTCTAGCTATTCCAATACACTAAAAACTAAAAAGGGATATCTATATAGCACATGAGAGTGCCCTCCAGAGTGACCTCTCAACTCCATTTGAAATCTCTCAGCCACTGAAACTTTATTTTGTTTCATTTGTCGTCCTCCTTTTGGTGGAGAAGATTTTCTAAACCCTGAGATGCCGGGTTCAGGCTCATTCCTGGGAGACTCCACCTTTTGATGGGATAATGTGAAAGAAATTGTAGACATGCTTTAAAACCACTCAAGCTATGTCTTAAAGAAGAAATTAGCAGAACAACCTTCCAGGTAGAGGAAATAGCATGTGAGGGTCCAGAGACTGAAAAAAGCGTGATGTGTTCAGGGAAATGAAAGGCCAGTGAGGCTGGAGCAGAGTGAGCCAGGGGGAGAACGTATGAGATGAGCTTTGAGGTAGACAGAAGCAGCATCAGGCAGTTAGAGGAGTTTGGGTTTTATTCTGGGTGTGATGTCGGCCACTGGAGCATTGAAGCAGGGGAGAATAGTTTCTTTCGATTCACATCTTGAAATGATTGCTGCGGCTGCTCTGCGGAGATGAGCTAGGAGTACGGAGAAGCAGCTGGGACACCACTGGAGTGGTCCAGAGAAGAAGTGATGACAAGGGACTAGAACCCTGGCACTGGAGATGCAGACAGGTGGATGGACTTGAGGATTGGCAAGAACTGAAAGGACTTATCAACAGACAGGCTGTGAGGGTAAGGGAAAGAAAGGTAACAAACAGGATTCTCTGATTTCGTGCTTGACTGTCTATATGGCTAGTGGAACCATGTCTTTTGATTAGAGGAGTAGGGGAGGAACTCACTGAGATGAGTGGAAGGTAAAACCCAGAGTTTGTTTTAAAACATGCCAAGTGTAAGATGTTTGTGAGATTGCAAGGAATAGACAGTTGGATATATGAGCTTGAAAACTCAGTGGAGAGCTTAGGGCTGGAAATATAAATTTGGGAATTATCAGCCTGTGGATGGTATTTAAAGCCATTGCCCTGGAGGAGACCACCTGGGAGAAGCTTGAATGAGCAACAGAAGGGTGAAGATTGAGCCCTGGAAAGGGTAATGGGTGAAGGAGACTGAGAAGGAGTAGCCAAAGAAAAAGGAAGAAAACTAGGGCATTGGATGTGATGGAAACCGAGAGAAGAGAGGCCTTGAAAAGCGGGAATTGAGAAAGAAAGTTTCCAGCAGCCATAAGAGCAGGGGGTACACAAGCCCAGTGGCCCAGCTTTCCCTGGCTAATCTGCTCAGGGGGCAGAGGCAGGGTGGTATCTGGAGTCAGAAAGACACAAGCATCTTGTACTGATTCTCTTGCTGCATCATTTATTCAACAATGGCAATTGTGCTCAATTGTTTGAACCCAACAGGTAGCTCTGTTTATAGGTTCATTTGAGGATTAGGTCCTATAAGAAAGAGAAAATGAGGAGCTTGTCAGATGAGTTGGGGGGAGACTGTGCCATTTGCCTCCTGATCTTGGGCAATGAACCACCCAAGGAGATGGAGTGGGCAGAAAACCAGATTGGTGATTTTATTTAATCCTCCCTAAAGGGTTTTTCTTTGTAATTAATTAACAAATTAATTGACCAGTTGCCATTATTGGTTTAAATGATGTCTTCACCAGTAAGAGGCAGGGACCATGCATCTTTTATTTCCCTGGTATCCCCAGTGCCTGGCCTGGTGCCTGTCCCATGGCAAGCGCTCAATTCATGTTTGTTGAATGAATGAATGAATGACTCATAAATCAATGAGATGGTACATTTTATTATCCTCATTTACTAGTATAGAAAATCGACAGCCATGAAAATGTCCTTAATACCCACAATCCAGTGACACAAATGGCATTTCCTGAAAGTGGACCAGGATCAAATAACATGTACCAACCTTCAGGAACAAAATGCACTAGGAGATGTTTTACTGGTCAATGAGGAGGGTCATATTTGCCCAGATTTTACTCTAGTGTCCTCTCCATTAATTGGCATCAGAGATTTGCCAACTCACATCCTGTTCTTTTCTGGTAAATCAATGCTCTCAGAGTCAACAACCAGGTACAAAGCTCAGAGGAGTTTCAGAGAGAAGGTATGCTAAGCTAGCCAAAGGCAGCGTGGGGCTATCAGGGGATGAGTGTTTGGCTGTCTCCTGAGAGACCTCACAGGGTGGCACTACCTCTGCCCAGGGTCTGGTTTTCATCCTACAAGCTTAGTAACTGGATCTGTCAGCGCACAGAGTGCAGACTCTAATGAATTCAGCTGAGAGAGGTGATGCACGAAACCAGAATGTCAATACATTGATTCACAAGAGGACTGGGACTGCCTCTGAGTCTGGAATATTTGTCTTCACATGGCTTGCACATTCTTTCATTGAAGACAGACCTCCAAGGAAGGTAAATTATCAGAAGCTTGCTTAGTGGACATGGAATCCAAACAAGGGGAGTGGGCTAGAAAATTCAAATGTTTGCTGGCACTAAGCTGGGAAAGCCCGACACTGCCATTTTTGCTGTACAAATGGCCTTTTAAATGGCACCAGAATATTCAAAGTCATTGGCTGAAGGGCTGTCTTTAGCAGGCATTTCCTAAACAGGCTCTGCTGATGTTCACCATCTTGATGCTCCTTACCAAAGTCTTCAGTAACCAAATAGGTGGATTGACTTCTTGTGGTTCTTACGTCATTCAAAAGAGATACCTGAAGACACTTATTGTTCCACCTTTGTACTATATCCAAAGTACATACTTTGTGCTTTTGTAGATAAACTTCACCTTAGTTAACACTTATTGATTTTTAAAATTGGTTCATTGGTTAATTTTTCTTGAGGTGCAAGTTTACATGAGGATATTGCAAATAAAGGACAATCATGAGACAGAGTGCTTTTCTTTCCACAACAGTAAGTCTGCTAAAGTCACCTCTAAGTTATATAGACCCACCAAAAATTGCCTTGGTTGAACATCTGGCTCTTTTTCAGCCAGCAAAAGGTTAGTTTGTTGGTTGATGGTTGTAAGTGATCTCACACAAAATTCCTCCTTCCTCCTGTGCCTTTGGTAATTCCCTTCAGCTCTGCATGTCCTTTTATCTGATAATGATCATTCTCCGGAGTCTGGTTTTCTGCCTTGAAGCTTTCTCTGACACCCTCCTTCAGCCACCATCTCACCCTTTCCGGGATATTTCCAGCATTCATAATTTGCACCATAGAATCCACTGCCTTGGCTTGCTCTCCAGTTGTTCCCTGAGTGCTACTCTTATCTTGGGCAAGTTGTAAAACTGCAGTGCCAAGATCATTTTTCCTTTCCTGGTTCCTCCTTCAGCATCTGGCTTCACTGAAGCAAACAACCAGTTTTCCAACTAATGCCTGTAAATTTGACCCTACAGAGGTCCTGGGTGGTGTGGAGGTAGGGGTAACTGAAAACTCATGGAGCTACTCTGAGAACACTTCATGAAAGAAAGTGTTTTAAGCAATGTTTTGAAGGCTTATTATAAAAGAGTCTGCTCCCAGGGAATTCATACTTTTCTCTTAAGGATGTAAGACTCTCTATATTTTACTAAAATGGGAAGACATGGCATCTGGTCACTAAACTGTACTTCAGAAGTTCTTAGATGGCTTGGAAATCATGGGATGTTAGAACTGGGAGAAACTAGGTAAAGTCTAGTCCTACCCTTATTCCATAAGCATTGATTTCCTGTTATGTGCAAGGCATTGTACTGGGGCTTGGAGTTAGAGATGAATGATGGAATCCTTGCTTTCTAGGATTTCTTACAGAGATCCCAGAGAGGTGGCTTATGGGCTCTATGGGGTCATTTAAAAATGAGAAGCTTTCAATAAACAACCCATATTCCAGCTTCTCTTGAAAAATTGGAAGATGGGTGTTCCGGTTTGCTAATGCTGCTGTTTTGCAAAACACCAGAAATGGATTGGCTTTTATAAAGGGGATTTATTTGGTTACAAAGTTACAGTTTTAAGGCCATAAAGCACCCAAAGTAAGGCAAAAAAAGGGTACCTTCACTGAAGAATGGCTGAAGGCATCTGGAAACCTGTTATCTGGGAAGGCATGTGGCTGGCATCTGCTTGCTCCCAGGTTGCATTTCAAAATGGTGTTCTCCAAAATGTTGCTTTTGGGGCATTTTGTCCTCTCTTAGCTGCAGCTACTCTTCAAAGTGTCACTCTTAGTTGCTCTGAGGTCCTTCTGTCTGTGAATTCCTTTATATGACTCCAGAGATCCAATTAACACCCACCCTGAATGGGCAGGGTAACACCTCCATGGAAATTATCCAATCAAATGTTTCATTCACAGTTGATTGAGTCACATCTCCATGGAAACAATCAGAAGGTTCCAACCTAATCAACACTAATATGTCTGCCCCCACAAGATTGCATTAAAGAATATGGCTTTTGGCGGGACATAATATATCCAAACTAGCACAATCCCCATGGCCGATTCATCATTTATATCAAGGGTGGGCAAAGTTTTCCTGTAAAGAGCCAGATAGTAAATATTTTAAGCTTTGCAGCCCATATTGCCTCCATCGCAACAACTCATCTCTGGTTTTTGGTACAAAATCAGCCACAAATAATATACAGATGAATGGGTATGGTTGCATTCCAATAAAACTTTAATTACAAAAACAGGCAATGAGCCAGATTTGGCCTGTGGGCCATAGTTTGCCAATCCCTGATTTATGTCATTTGCCTGGCCCAAAAGGCATATGGATTCATAATTGTCAGTAGGAGATACAGATATGTAGGAAAACATTATAGATGTAGGTGACAAGGTTGGTGCAGTTGTTGTGTACAGATGCTGTGGGAGTCTAACCAGTAAGGTTAGTCTTAAGCCTTTAGGTAAAAGCTTCAGTTACTTCTATTTTAGAGTAGGAGACTGAGTCAGAGAAGTGAAGTGACTTGTTTAAGCCTGCCTGGAGAATGAATGAATTGAGAACTTGGACTAAAAGCCAATTTGCTTGCTCCCAGAATAGCATTTCAACCATCACTTGCCATCCCAGCCTTCTTTATGTGTGACCCCAAGAATATCCAGCAGATTTACACCAGAATTTCTAATCCTAACCTACTATTAATTATATTCCCATGCTCTTGCCCCTCCTTTTTTTTTTTTTTACCTTCAGGCTGAATCATTTTCATTTCAAAAAGTAAGTATCCTGTGTATTTGAGATGTTTAGAATAGTTATTTCTGCATGGTTGGTAATAAAGTTTTGCCAAAAACAAAAATCAGATCAGTAATCAAACAGGCTTAATTTCATTCATTAAAGACTTCCAAAAGTAACTTATTCTGGATCTCTAAATTTACAAAGATCACAGGAAGTTCACACCTCAGGGTGTGAAGTCTGTCTATCTTGTACAAGCAAGGGGGTGAGGAGTGGCAGTTGTTTGTCCCTGAAGAGGCGTCTGTCTCCATTTTTTCCCCTCAGATCTTATCCATAACCATGGTTTCAGCCTCTGTCCACACCAGCCCCAGTCTCTCCTCTAAACTCCAGATGTTTGTATCTGTCTCCTGAACACTTGGATGCCTCATAAGCCTCCCTCTGTTGAGGCAGGGACTGCATCCATGTGGTTTCCTAACCAACACTTGAGAGTCCTCCAGATGCTCTTTCTCCTCCCTCCCCATGGTCAACCATGTTAGCTTGCCTGATCTGCTGTGGCATAAACCACACAATGGGTTGGCTTAAACAGTGGGAATTTATTGGCTCATGAGTTCCAAAGCTAGAAATCCAAAATCAAGGCATAAGTGAGGCCATGCTTTCTCCCCAAAGACTATGGCATTTTGGTGCTGGCTTGCCAGCTGTTCTTGGGGTTCCTTGGCTTTCCTGTCATGTGACGATGTCCTCTCCTTTCTCTTCTAAGTTTCTGCTGACTTCCTGCTTCTGGATCATTATAAAGCTTTCAGTAATTTGCATTAAGACCCACTCTCATTCAGTTGGGCCAAGACTTAACTAAAAATAACATCTTCAAGAGGTCCTATTTACAGTGAGTTTCTACCCACGGGAACGCGGATTAAGATTAAGAACATGTCTAAATTGGGGCACATAATTCACTCTGCCACACCAACTATAACTTTGGTCACCCCAGCCGTCTCATGTATCTTTCCCTAACTCTTCATCTGCCTGAGTTGAGGTCTTCATTATCTGTCCCCTGGGAAACTGTACTTGCCTTCTCATTGGATTCCTTGTTGTCAGCTTTGCTTTCTGCCCATTGATACCAGCAAGAGCTTCCTAATATACAACTCTTATTATGTCTGTTCCATGCTTCAAGTCTATCCATCAGTTACTCCCCATAGCCTTCATGATAAAGCATCCACTGTCAGCATAATATTCAAGGTCTGTGTCAATTGATTGAGGACTAATTTTCTAGTTCCAGAGGTGGAGCTGGAGGCAGGTTCTTTTTCCTCACAGATTCCTAAGACATGGGAAAACTCAGGCATGTTATCATGCTGCCTCACATCCTTCTGAGACCCTGTAGGGAAGAAAGTGGAGAGACCCTGGCCAAGAGAGGAGTTAAGGGCTCCAGTTTCTCTTCATTTCACAGGTGGTGGTGGTGAGTGGGGAAGAAGTTGGCACACACTGATGGCCAAGAAATAAATAGTGGCAGAGACACTGCCAGGGTGGATAAGGCCATAGGTGATCAGTCCTTTTTCATCCAGAACTGTCCTAGGAGCTCTTGGTGGGCCCTACAGCTCAGTCTAGGGATGGGTACTGTAGTCTCTGGGTCTTAGACCTTCCCTTTAATGGGCTAGCTGAGTGAAGTCTTAACTCCTTGTAAAAGTACGGCAACCAACAGTTGAGCTTCCCTAACCTACTCATCCTTTAAAAATACAGATCTAAAAGCCAGTTGCACCCTTCCAACCTCCACACGGCATGGAGTCTGAGTCTAAACTGCTATGTTATCATCAAGTTTCACTGGACAGCTCTGAGAATCTACAGGCTTTAGCTATTTTAAGATCAGTGTCATCATCAGAACTGCCTAGATTCTCCAGGATTTCTTGTGTGGAACAAATGAGACAATTTATATTCAAAATTTTCCCAAAGGGAAAGACAGACTCACTGGCTTAGAGCACTGGCTTAGAGTAAGGAGGCCCAAGTCTGAAACTGGTTCAGTCATTGGCCAGATATGTGAGAGTTCATTTATTCATTTGTCTATTGAACACACTGAATAGCTGCCAAAGGTCACATATTGGTCTGGACACCAGGAAGATAGAAAACCAAATAAGACATGCATCCTCAGTGAGAAAGGAATAGGAAGGGAAGTACAGAGACTACAAATGATTAAAAATATAGTGTGCTTCCAAAAGAATATACCCTGTATTTTTCTGTTTATATAAAGTCAAAGCCAGGCAAAACTAAATGTATGATTTTAGAAGTCAGGGTCATGGTTATCTTTATGGAGGAAGGTGGGGGCAAGAGGCAGGGTCTAGAATTTCAGTGACTTATTTCTTGAACTGTGTGGTGATGGCACAGGTGTGCTTAATTTGTGACAATTTCTGGAGGTGTTCAATAAATGAGTGTACACACATATGATTGGTGCACTTTTCCACATGTATGCTGTATTCCAATTAAGCATTTTAAAAACATAAATAGACATGATGAGTACTCTTTTTATATACAAGTAGGAAATTACACTGATTCAGGCATCAATATTATGGGCAAAAAGGTGCTGTTTAATTGAAAATATGCATAGAATGTTATCCATGATGTGGGACATTCTACAAAATAATTCAGTTGGATTTTTCAAACTGTTAAGAAAAAAGTGGAGGGAATGTTCTACTAAAAGAGATGAAGAGTCATAAAAATGAAATAAAATGCATGATACTTGATTGGATCCAGGTTAAAAATGAAAAACCAAGCTATAAAAGATATTGCTGGGGAAAGGGGGAAATTTGAATATGGACTGGTTATTAAATGATACTATGGAATATTCATTAATGATATTTGGTGTGATAATGGTATCTTGGCTATATAGGGAGCTGTCTATGCCCAGGGATTTAGGAGTAAAGTGTTACAGTGTCTGCAACTTACTTTCAAATGGTCCAACAAAAAATGCTTCATCTATAATGAAGCAAATATACTAAAATGTTAACAATGTTGAATGCAGGTGGAGTGCAAATGCACTATTCTCTCAACTTTTCTGTATGTTTGAAAATTTTCACAACAAAATGTCAGAAAAAATGTATATAATGCAACAAGAGGTTTGTAAAAATTTCTCTGAGAACTCAAGATAATTCTCTTGGAAAGTTGGGCAATTCCCTTAATCTCTAGACTTCTCTTCAAATCTGAGAGAGGATTTGGGTTAGAAAATCTTTAAAGTCTTTTGAGCTCTAATATCCTAGAGTTTGATATAAAGTATAAATATGCTCAATTCTGTTTGCTCTCCCCTCTTACGTAATAGACATACCTCTCAACTATGGCCAAAAAAATTCACCCATTTGATAAATAATAATCCATTGGTGTCACTGTATTTTCTGCACAGTATCTCTTTGATAGTTAAATGCTGAGGTTGACTTTGTCAGTTCTTGGTAGGCACACTTAACGACTAAAGAATAATTGAGTTCTAAATTGATTAATCAAACAACCCCAATCAGTGAGTATTTATTAAGCAAATACTTTGAAACCATCTATTCGGTGCTGTCGGGAGTGCAAAAGAATTAGGACATCATTTCTGGCTGAAGGAATGTATAGTGTTATGCATAAAGCAGCAAAGGAACAATTGAGGACCTGGTAATCACCTAGGGTGTCCAAAAAAATAAAGAGAATTGAGGGTCTTGTGGCTAGGAGAAGTGTGTGGAGGAGGTGGTGTGAGGAAAAAATTAAGAGCAACTCATTCCATTCCTGTCCACCAGTATTTGGTTTGTGTGTGTATCTTTAATTATTTTTGTTTGTTTGACTTTCCTTATCAGAGTCTGAACCTCCTAAAAAAGCAGGGCAGTGGATCAGGTCAGCAGGGGCTATGAGTTGGGAGGGAAGCCAGGTAAGGCAAGGATTTAGGTGGGAGCCATAAGTGAAGATGTGGTTGAGAAGGTGAAGGCCTGGGACTGTGGATAACCAGTGACTGATGGCCCAGAAATGTTAGAAGTAGCTGTTGAGACATTGCTCCACCCAAAATACCAAACAAGAGGTGAGTTAAGCTATTGAGACCCATTGAAGGCTGGGATCTGAGAAAAGCACTGAGGTCATCTCCTTGGGAAGTCAAGTCTTCCTAAAACCAAAACTCTTCTAATCTTAAACTTTGGACCATGTTAGATAAAGTCTGGTTCCTCTGTCAGGATCTGTGTCTTCATCTCTTCAGCTCCTCAGTGACCATGCCCGTGAGCTGTGCTATGGACTTCTGCCTTTCATATTTTCATCAGCTCCGTCTGTCCTCTTTTCCTCATGAGTTACCAGGACCCCAAGAATCTTCCCTCTCAGCTGAAATTTGGGTTTTGGGCTGGGTCTCTGGACTGCACTGTGAGATGTTAAGCATCCACAGACTATTTTGATAGAGCTGTTGATTATGATGAGAGAAAAGTGGGGCCATTTATTACAATGTTGGACCATCTTGAATAATCCATTATCCAACTTCCATGGGATCATCTCTAAAGGGATTTTTTTTTTAAACACAAATATGATTTCTACCAATGAGATATTTTAAGAATGTAATAAAATACCAGTGCACATGAGATTCCTACTTCAATATATTTATTAGTCATAATGTTTCTTTTACACACACACACACACACACACACACACACAGATCTTTTTTTTTTTTAAGTCTTTGGTGTGTCCAAAGTTTAGTCTTCTTTGTTGGTGGTTTCTAAATTGTTGTCTTGTTCTTTTGGAAAGGCCATCATTTCCTATTTCTTTGTTTGCCTTGTAACCTTTTGTTACAAACTGTACCTTTTAATATTTTAAGGTATTAACTCTGGGATTTAGTCCCTAAGCTGTCTGTTCCTTAAGTTTATATCCAGCTAGTGATATGACACAGATTTCCTTGTGTGCCAAAAGCTAACAAAAACAAATGAAACAAATGCAAAAACACCTTTTGAGGTCTTTGCAAATTGGCTCTTCATTGGCTGGTACTCTTTTTCAGAGTTTAGCTCTCCTACCAAGAAGATTAGCCCTTGGGAAAGTGACATGCAGAGTCCTCTCCCTCTATTCTGAGCCTGTGTCTTGTCCTGGGCTTATGCTAGCTCATGGCCTTTGGAACTCCTCATTATACAAGAATTCCAATGTCTCCTCTACTCCCTATGAAATAGACCACCTCTTCCCCTGTTGCGTGTGTTAATGCCAGTAATCTTTTGCCCCAGGCCACTTTGACTTAATTGTTTCCTACACTGCTTTAGCTGTTCACAAGCTGCTTCTCCCGGCAGAGTGCAGAGCATGTTTTGGGAGGGCAAGCCAGAGATGAGTTTCCCAGTTCACTCTTTCTAGCTGCCCCCCATAGATTGGCACTGACATACAGGCACTGCAGTGTGTGCACAGGTATTACTCTGCTCCATCTGGAACAGGGCCAGGGATGCACGATGCAAGCACAGGTTCGCTCTACACTATGCTGGAGAGGGGGTGGGAGAGCAGCCAGCAAGAGTGCCAGGAGCATTTCCTTCCATTTTTAATGCTGTGTTTTCTTGATTCAGTACTCGCTCAGCTACTGCACCATTTAGCCCTTTTCTAGGGTTTTGAAGAAGATGGCTCTGCCAGTTTTTGCTAGATGTTCAAAGATTCTGTGGGGGAATGACTCCTGGGTCACTGTATTAGTTAGGATTCTCTAGGGAAACAGAATCAATGAGAGATATCTATGAATATAAGATTTATAAAAGTGACACATGCAACTGTGGGTATGCATGAGTCCAAATTCCGTAGGGCAGTCAGCAAACTGGCAGCTCCAAGGAAGATGTTCGATGAACTCCTCAGGAAACAAACTGGCAACTCTGATGAACTCCTCAGGAAATGAACTGGGATCTTTGATGAACGTGTTCAATGAGCTCCTCAGGAAATGATTTGGCAACTTCGATGAACTCCTCAGGAAACACTTTGCTGGGCAGCCGAAGAAGAAGTAAAGGTCCTCTATCTGTCTTGCTTAAAAGTCTTCAACTGATTGATTGGATTAAATTGAGCCAACTGCATTCTCTCATTGTGGAAGACATGCCCTTCATTGAGTCATCATTCACAGCTGCAGCCAATTGACTGATGATTTAATAAACCAGCCTGTTGGTTTATTAACCAGCCACAAACATCTTTGCAGCAATGGTTAGGCCAGTGCTTGCTTGACCAGACAGCTGGGTACCATCACCTGGTCAAGTTGACACATGAACCTAACCATCACAGTCACCTTACTCTGAGATCTTTGTCAACCAGAAGCTTGTATATCCTTATTTTTAAAGCCATATGTAAACTTTTACAGAACTTTCATATTTGCAAATTTGCAATGTCGCATTGTAACAGTAGCAGTTTTTTCTAATCAATCATTTTAATAATTAAAAAATCGAGCTTGGTAGGACTTCTCCTAGGCCTTATTAAGGTTATATTTAATTATCTATGTGTAAGAAATTTGCTTAATGTTTTTCTCCCTGGCTAGACCATACATTCCAAAGAGCAGAGCTAAGTGTACCATTTCCAACATTCCAACATCCTGGCATGATACTCAACTCATAGTATGTGCCCAATAAGTGTTTGTAGAATAAGTAACGGGCTTATTCATCTAGTCCAGTGGTTTTTGAATTTTATATATTTTAACTGTATTTTTTAAAGTTAGATTTATCAGGGGATAATTTGCATACAGTAAAATCAGCCTGTTTAGTGTACAGTTTTATGAGTCTTGACAAATGTATACAGCTGTGTAACCACCACCACAGCTAGAGCAGCTTTTATCTGCAGTAGACACAAAGGTAGTTGCTTAAGTGTCCATCAGTGCTGATGATATGGGGCAGAAATCATAATTTTTTTTTTATACGCTCTAGCAAAACTGTAAATTTAAATGTACTTGTACTGAAACAAAAAGAGCACTGTTAGCATACAGTGATTATTTTAGCAGAAACAGACCTGAGGACTCATCCATTCCAACCCTCTCATTTTGTAGATGAAGAAACTAGAGGTGAAGTGACTTGCCCAAGGTGAGTGACAGATACAGGACAGGAAGTCTCATCATTTAATGTCTAGTCCTAAAGTCTTTCCATTTCAGAATGTGGATTCTGAATTGCTCAATGATAAATGGAGTTGAACATGTATTTCCAATCCTGCTTGTAATTGTTATTTTACCAGGGAAGTCTCCTCCCCCTTTCTCTTCTTTATTTTTCCTTTCAGGTAAGCCCCCAATAATGAGGGGCCTGAACCTCCACTGAGCACCCCTGCTGTTGGAGGAAGGCTATGGAATTCTGGGGTCACTGCCTGGCTCAAATGACCTTCCTTCTTGAGATCTTTGGCTCTTCCTTGACATGTGCCAATTAAAGAAGTCTATTTTGAAGCACAAAGCTATTCATGATTGATGAAGATAACTCTTCTGCTTTTTAATCTTTCATATTTTGTATTATTTATTCTTAATGTTTATTCTGCCCTTTAATTCTAACCTTAGTAACAGATGGTGGACCGGAGGGGAAAGATTTAGAAGTTTGGTTTTGTTTTATGACATGTGTAAACAACCACGGGGGGTAAGAAGTGCTTAAAAAGCAACCCATTTTAGCCACAGCTGTTCCATTAGGGAGAGGGGAGGACCTTTTTGACCCAGGCAGGGAGGCCAGCCTGGACTTGGTTGCACATGCCAGGTGTAGCCATCCTGGCTCCACTTCTGCCCCTTTCGGATGATGGGAGTGTGGAGGGCAGTGTGTCCAGGGGTGGGGGTGGCTGCCGGGGTGAAGTCTGTTATTAGGGTGGAGGAATGAATAAGGCAAAAAAAAGTCCTATTTTCACCTCCATGAACTTCAAGGTCTTCCATTCACACTGCTTTCTCTGTTTTTTCTTTTTTCTTTTTCTTTTTTTCTCTTTTTTTTTTTTCAGTGGTTAAACAACAGTCCTGAGAACACATTACCTTAACAGGGTTTTTGAAAGGTATTTTTTTGGAAGAATGCCCTAAGGGGAACCAACTTTTTCCTCTGCCCGCTATCCCCTATCCCCAAATAATTATGCTTCAGCTTTTCCTAAGAAAGAGGTTAAAACTCCTGCCGGAGAAGGTGGGTTTTAGAAGGCACTAGCCCATCCAGTTAGACTGGGGGCAGGTGGTGAGCCGCTCTCCAAGATTTTAGCATTTGTTAACTGCCAAATAGAAACAGATACAGCTAGAGCAATAGAAAAACAGTAGAAGTAGCCTGTTTTATGACTGGAGGCCTGGAACCCTCCACTTTGTGAATTAGTGGACATCCAGTGTGGGGTGTAGAAGCAATAAATAAGGATCTGATGCAGATTTGGTAAGCATTGGCCTTCCAGGCTAACATATATAGTTAGTAGGCACCGGCGGGCATGATCTCTGATTATGGGGAAGCCATCCAATTTGGCTATAGTTTTACATGCCTCTGGGAGCCAGGTTGGAAAATCAACTGGAGCAATTTACTGTTTAATGGCAAAGCTTCTTAATTATGCAAACAAAAGCTACCAGACTAGTGTGCCTGGAGGCTTGAGCTGAATGATGAGACCCTAAATGGAGCTTGTTGCCCTGGCCCTCTCTATGCTGGGGCTTGCTGACTTGGGGAGATCTCCCCAGAAAACAGACCCTCAGGTCCTGCTTTCAATTGCTGTCAACCCTGGGAACTCCATCAAGTGGGAAACCTGCAGGATACATAGCTCAAAGGACCTACACCATTTGCCCTATTGGAGAACGTTAGCCTTCGCATGCTATGTTTTTGACTACATTTAATTTTTCTTTCTTTTTAATGCATGATTCTTTTCTGTCTTTCTAGTAAATTTACTTAAATTAATCTTATTTCTTTAACTTTTTTTTGCCAATTTACCTTTTAAGCTTCTGCTTTTTAATCTTTCGTATTTTGTATTATTTATTCTTAATGTTTATTCTGCCCCTTAATCTCTTTTCTGTTCCTTAATCTTAATGCCATGATAATCATATAACTTTGTTTTCAAATGTTCACTTTACCAACATTATCTGTTTACACAGAAGTTTTATCTGGCTTTGACTATAATTTTATAAGAGGGTGGGGCAATGGTGCTGTAAATGGGAAGATTGTGGAGAGGGCTCCTGGCTATAGGCATAAAAAGGAAATCTCTTTCCCTTGAAGAGGTCTTTTCAGCAACCCAAAGTAATTCACCCAGTTTTTCCAAAGTTGGATTTCCTTTCACCAGAAACCCTTGGCTTTGTTACTTAGTAGATCCTCAAGCCTAGGAAAATAATACTGACATCTACTACTGGCTAATGGAACTTTCTGCAGCATCCTGCTTCCTGGTTGGGCTGGGCATGGGTGGGAGGTAAAGGGATGGAGACTGACACAGCCAGAGGAGGGAGTCCAGAGGGCGCAGGGAGGCAGGTTTGGTGGGATTGGCAATTAGTGGAGGTACTCATGTTTGTAATCCTTGAGTTAATGGTATAGTGAGACTGTGAATTTGTTCATAATTAAAGCTGACAAGGGAGTCCTGACCTAAGGCAATAAGTGGAAAACAAAGGAGTAAGCAGGAACAAGCTATTAGAATGGTGAAGAGATCCCGTTGGGGCCTTTTGGGTAACTCAGGTTATCTCCACTCTGAGAAAGGTTTTCTCCTGGAAGGCAGAATCAAGCCCAGCATTGACCTTTGGGGAAGTCAGGTCTTCTCATGGAAGGAGATGGGACAATGGCCCCAAAGCTGGCAGCAGAAGAATCTCTCATCAGACTGTGGGTGGGTGAGTCTGGCAAGCAGCCCTGAGAGTTTCAAGCTGAAGTTGGGTAAACGGTATTCTGTAAACCAGATTACCCAGTTTTAGGACATTCCCTGTAGTTGTTCCCCAAGGTTGATTACCCCCACAAGGCTTTAGTAAAGTACTGTTTATACATTTTGGCCATGACTCAGTAGTGCTATTAAAGCTGCATTTCTCAAAGTGGGTCTGCAGATGTGTTCTTGAGGGAGTGAATGTTCCACAAGAGTTTTCAAGTTTTATGTTTTTGTTTTGAAGGTAATCTTAAAAAATTAATTTTAAATGTTCTATCACATTATTTCAGTGTGAGAGGATGAGTTTGTGTTTATCATCTTATTGATGCCCACTGAAGGACAAAAAAAAAAAAATCAAGGCACGCAATGGGAATAAAGATTTTGCAGTAAGTTTGAGAAAAGTAGTTGGAAAATTGTGCAAATTCCTGGCCCTAGGGCAGTAAAAGGGATCCTCGATTCAAAAGGACATCATGACTTATAACTGTTCAATAGCGGTAAATGAAACAACGAAGTGCTTTTTGTTCAATGGTATCTCTAATCTTGATCTTCAGTATTGTTTTTTGTTATTGTGTAGTATTGGGATGCCCCATTAATTTATCAGCCCCTCACAATAATGGATCAATGGTTAAAACAAGTTTATTAGTAAAAAAGACAAATTCTACACTGACAAGGACAAAGACTCAAGTGATTGCCCCACCATTTGTGCTAGTTTGGATATATTATGTCCTGCCAAAAGCCATATTCTTTAATGCAATCTTGTGGGGGCAGACGTATTAGTATTGAAATCCTTTGATTGAGTTGGAATCCTTTGATCAAGCATTTCCATGGAGATATGACTCAATCAACTGTGGGTGAATGTTTGATTAAATTATTTTCATGGAGATAAGAGCCCTACCTGTTCAGGTTGGGTCTTGATTTAATCACTGGAGTCCTATAAAAGAGCTCACAAACAGAAGCACCTCAGAGCAGTGGAGAGTGACATTTTGGAGAGCAGGTGCAGCTTAGAGAGACATTTTGAAGATAGCCATAGAAAGCTGATGCAGACATTTTGGAGAGTGCCATTTTGAAACCAGAACCCTGGAGCAGACCCCAGCCACGTGCCTGTGCCTTCCCAGCTAACGGAGATTTTCTGGAGGCCATTGGAGCTCTTCAGTAAAGGCAGCCTGTTGTTGATGCCTTTGTTTGGACACTTCTATGGCCTTAGGACTATAACTTTGTAACCAAGTAAACCCCCTTTCTAAAAGCCAATCCTTTACTGGTATTTTGCATAATGGCAGCTCTAGCAAACTGGAACACCATTGTTAAAATTCAAAAGAATCAAGTGAACAAAAAGTGAAGCAGAAAACATGCAAATAACAGGACTATGAAACGCAACATGGGGCAATTTAGCCCCAGGAAAACATCATCCAACACACTGATTTTTTTTTTAGTTTGGAATTGTATTGGTTTTGCAGGTTTGTTTGGGGTTTAAAGTAATTAAGATATATATATATATATATATATTTCATATGCATATGAAATGTCTACCTACTTTTATATTTGTCCATTTTAAAGTAAGGGAGTAAAAATAATGTAGATCAACAGTAAAGGTTTATGGAAAAAAATTTTTCTTTAAAAGATATCCAAACATTACTGAAATTTAAGAAATGTATTATAGAGAATTAGCAGCAGGATCTTTTGTCTGCTCTTTCTGTCCCAGGTTAAAAGGGCTATAACACCCCCTGAGACCTGTGTTGAGGTGACAAGAGGCAATTAATGAGAGACAAGGAAAGAAAACTGGGCTGAGCATTAGATTTTTGTGGCCAGTTTACCCCGTCCATATGGATACACTCCCCTCACTGACAACCATGGCAAATTTTATTTTATTAAGGATGCTAAAAGTTTCCTTAGACCTTATAGAATTTCTGAGTTCTAAGAAGATCAGGAAAGAATTCTAAATGTTGACAAAACCAAATAGAGTAGAGGTGGATATTGGGGTAGGGGGAAAAACTAGAAATGTAGGTGCATGGAGATGAGATGAAGCTTATGTGTATTTGGAATGTGTGTGTGTGTGTGTGTGTGTGTGTGGTAAAGGGATTGTGTTTAATCTGTAGATCAATTTGGGGATACTGTCATGTTAACAATATCAAGTCTTCCAGTCCTGATGTTTTATAGTTTTTTAGTGTAAAAATTTGCATTTTTTTGTTAATTTATTCCTAAGTATTTTATTCTTTTTCATGCTATAAATGGAATTGTTTTTGTTTTTTTAATTTTTAAATTTCATGTTTGGAATGTTCACTGCTAGTGCATAGAAATGCAATTGGTTTGGGTATATTCATCTTTTATACTGCAACCTTGCTGAACAAATTTAATGGCTCTAATGGTCTTCTTGTGCAATGCCTTTTATGATCTAACCTTGGAAGCTGTTACAATGTTCTTCCACCATATTCTGTTAATTAGAAGTGAGTCACTAAGCCCAGCCTACATTTAAGGACTCTTTTTAGGCTTTGCCTTTTGAAGGAGGGGTGTCATAGAATTTGTAGACATATTTTAAAAGTAACAAAACATGCTATAATTTGAGGCATGATACCAAACTGCCATTCCAGCTCTTACTCCTAATAACTCCTTGAGTTCAATCTCATTCCTAGTCCCCTACCCCAGAGGAAAGGAAGTGGTGAGGGGGTGAAGCCCAAAGCTCTCTTTTGAAAAACACTGCATTCTTACATAAGAAAGATGGTATGACTTCTTATGACAAGCTTGAATCAGGGAAAAGGACTTTCTGCCTATCTGGAAAAAATCTGAAAATTATCAAGATGACCAACAAAACAATGAAGGAACCCAGCCTCTAAGAGAAATGCTAGTGGGAAGTCAAGCTTTGTTCACAGTAGGTATGGACTTTCTCTTACATATAGATTTTCTTTCTTTCGGGAAAAGCACTTATAATGGTTGATGGATCTCATCCCCATTTGGTCACCAGGACACAGGCTGCCCCCACATGCTCTTTCTTAAATCTTTTGCCAAAGGACTTGACCTTCAAGATGACATCTTTGGGCACGTTCCTCTCCCCGGAACATTGCAATAGCCCAACTGTACCCCATTAAAGATGGGGGCAGCTGTTGTTTCAGCAGCACTGACTCTTGATTGCTTCACCAAACAAAGGTCTACATTATGTTGAGTTGACAGTCAGGCAGTAGTTCTGGTTCATCTTCAGGTGGTAAAACTTCATACTGATCTTCCCAAGGTGACCTGGGTGATATTTGTCAAAACTCGTCCTGTGCTGCTGGCATGTGTCATGAGTTCAGCCTCTCGGTGAGGCAGGATAGAACAGGGCATCATGGCTGTGGTCCCTGGTCTCTGTTCAGCTTCCAAAATGTTAATGCAGAGCTGTGAACTTCAGCTGCAAACCTCATGGGACAAAAATTTCCCCTAAAGCTCTGAAACCTCCCCAAACCATAAAAGCTTGTAAAATCATGGGCCCAAAGCAAATTCTTAGTTAATGACAGAAAGCATGGAGTCATAAAGGCTGTTACACATCTGCCCAAAGACAAATTTTAGATATGTGATGGCATGTCACAAGTTTCGATGTCTGTCTCCTCCTAGAACAAAGAGGACACCTGGTGTTCAAAGGTCGAAAGAAGAAAATCAATGTAAAACTTCCCTATAAATAAGCTAACCCACTGCCACCCAGTGCATGCTTCTCCCTTAAACACACCGCATTATCTCTTTAATGTGTATTCTTTCTCCCTTTCTTCAATAAACTTTACTACTTATTCCTACTGGCACCTCTGGTATCTGAATTCTTTCTGCAGTGAGAGTCTCGAACCTGGAACGGGGTTCTGCCTGGCATTGTTGCCAGCAGGGCACCGATTACACTGGGGCCTTCCTTGCTGGTCCAGGTGGCATGGCTGTGGCTCTGAGATTCTGAAGTTTCCTGGTCCACCTTAGTCTACAAGACATGCTCATGATGGGGTGAAAGAGCTTGCACAGTTGTTCTGCATGAGCAAGTTGAACATTAAATCTGACAAAAAATCATCATAAGATCCTAAATATTCTCCTGGAATTAAGCTTAATATAAAAAGTGCTGCTGATTGTAAGTAGCGATGGGATAATTGATGATCTTTAACTGTGTTTATTGGCTAAATCATTCTGTATGTCAGTTTAATTCATAACTGAAATGCTATAGTAACTTTCATTCATATATGTAAATGCCTGAATTTTTAGGATCTCCACTCTTTAAAGTATGTCTTAAAGATGACCCAAAGGTCACAATTGTTCATTACTTCTTGAGATTAAGAAAATCCAACTTTATAATCTATGAAACTAAAAAGCAATCTATGGGTGATTATTTAGGGGAGTTTGGGCCCTTCAAGATTGCTACTCCTGGTGGTTCATGAACTGTTCCAAAGACCACCAGTCCCAAAGATTAGAGGGTAGGGCAAGTTCAGTTCTGTTCAATGACAAGTCCAATTTCATCAGTTTCCATTGAGAGAAGGAGGCTAAATGAATGAGAGGAAATGATCCAAATCATTATTTTAAGAAAGGGTTAAGTTTAGCTTTCACATAAAGGCAGCATGGAATAGGGAAAATGGCGGCAGAACTGGTTTAAACAGCCTCTGTGGTAAAGGGAAGAGAGAGAGCCATGATGTAAGCCTAGAATCAGTGCCAGCTCCTTATATGGGAAAAATAACCAGGGTTACTGGAATGTAAAGGGATATGGGGTATAATCAGAGGCGGGAACTCCCAGCAGGAAATTTAAACTGAATGAGCTCTCTCGGATAGGCTGTACAATTCAAAATCTCCAAGACGGGCTAGCTCTCTCAGATAAGCTGTAACCTCTGGAGTACTCAGCCGATGGGGAGACAGGGAAGGGACCTGCGCGTTAGGAGTAGGATATTAAAGATCGCCATGCTCTTCCCACGCCCCAGCCCACTACAGTTTATGGCTGTGCGCCTTTTCTTGCAAGATCATAAATAAATTCTTTTCTCCTCCAGAACCGAGTAAGTGTTTATTCCTTTACAGGTACCTCTTTATTTCCAGCAATTACTAGTATCTATCTTTTTTTTCAGGCTTAAAACATTTATAAAGATTCTTTCATGCTTTTAACATTCCCTGCCATTAAATAAAACAAAACATTTATACAAACTCTAAATTAATTGCCCAAGGCAGTGATTCTAAAGATTAAGAGGAAGGTACCCCTTATGGGAATTACTAAAAACCCTTGATTGGCATTTTCAAAGAATACTTCTTTGCCAGGTTCTGATATACCTCCTGTTCTGGTTTGCTAATGCTGCCATTTTGCAAAACACCAGAAATGGATTGACTTTTTTAAAGGGGGTTTATTTGGTTACGAAGTTACAGTCTTAAGGTCAAAAGTGTCCAAACAAAGGCATCAGCAGTAAGGTATCTTCATTGAAGAACATGGACGGCAACCGGAAAACCTCTGTGAGCTGGGAAGGCACAGGCACGTGGCTAGCGTCTGCTCTGGGGTTCTGCTCTCAAATGGCTTTCTCCCAAGGTGTTCCTCTCTAGACATCTTGGGCTGTTCTCTTAGTTTCTCTGGGCTGGCAAAAGTTTGCTTTCGATGGCTGTCTCCATTCTGTTTGTGAGCTCTTTTATATGATGCCAGTGACTAAATCAAAACCCACCCTGAATGGACAGGTCCATATCTTCATGGAAACATTCAATCAACTGGTCACATCCTAATCAAAGTTGTCATTCACAGTTGGGTGGATCACATCTCCACAGAAACACACAATAAAAAGGTTACAACCTAATCAACACTAATACGTCTGTCCCCACAAGATTGCATCAAAGAACATGGCTTTTGGGGGGATACAACACATCCAAACTGGCACACCTCCTTAGGCAGGGGTCAATTCCAGGTGGGCCACTGCTAATAATTCATTCATTCAGTAAATTTCTATTGACCACCTACTAAGTGCCAGGCACTGTGCCACGGACTGGACTGTCAGTGAACAAAAGCAGAGACCCTGCCCCAGTGGCATTTACAGTCTGGGGTGGCGGGGGAGGGGAAGAGGCAAATATCAAATAATCACACTGGCAAATGCAGGACTGCAATCTGTGATCAGTGCTAGGAAGGAAAAGTGCCCAGTGGTAGGAGGGTTTTAACCTGTCTGTGGGAGGGTGCGTTGGTTGGGAAGGCTTCCACAAGAAGGTGAGGGTAGGATTTGGGGGAAGGTGAGCAAAGCTTTCCGGGCAGAATTGCTGAAGAACTGAAGACAAAAGCTGTGTGGTTAGAGTGCAGAGAGAGGGGCTGATATGGTACGATGGGGTTGGGGGCTGGGGGCTGGGGTGGGGGTGGGGGATTGCGGCTAGAAGGAGCCCCACCATGCAGAGCCTTGTAGACCACATTAAGTTTATGTCATTTTAGTCAAAATTGGGGGAAAAGATTGGGAACACTGTCTAAACAATTTCTTTAAACACTGAATTGAGTAAGAGCAATCTTTTCCTTTTTACCTTTTGTTCTCGCTTTTCTTTTTCTCAGTATGCTTTCCTCTTCTGATGGGTTGACTTTTAAGTGTGTAAGCATTCCTGCATCCCAAGGTTTCTATGGCCAACCTGATGCTTTATTCTTTCTCTTTACCTTTCCCTTTGAACAGTCCTATGGCTTTTTTTTAATCTACTGTGGTCTCTGTTTTCCCTATGAGTTTTAATCATTTGACCCTCAAGTGTGTGTACATATAGATGTATATACAATAATATATATATGCACATACAACACATACACATGTACACACTTATTTTAAAAATTAATTCAGAAGATGAAGTGTTACCAGTGTCCTCCATATATATATTTCCTGGGTAGAACTTTTACCCCAGCAGGGTGGATGGTGAACTGTCTGTAACCACTAATTTATTATATAAGCTGCTTCACATAACATTTATTTTTTGCACTAATTTTCCTCTTGTAGCCTTTTAAAGATATTTTTAGCCTTTCATTCATTAAAATTGATATGCAAACATTCTTTTTTTCTTCCTTGACTTTTTTTGATCTTTGACTTCCTGTTTCTTCTTTTTGCCACTAAAATTCAAGACAGTAAAACATGATTCCCCTTTTGAAGACATCTTAATGCCTTTCAATGCTCCTAGTAAGGAGATCCTGAGGGGTCTAAAGAAATCTTTTTGTTATTATAAAACCAAGGAAAGGAGGGTGGGGCTGGGCCAGGTGGGAAACATTCAAGTGATAAGGAAAAAGGAGGCATTGGAGGAAGAAAAGGGAAAATATGAATAACAGAGAAAACTGGAAAGTAAGGGGGGGTTGAAGACAGAAGCCTTTAAAAGTCAACTTGACTCTCTCCCTCCAGGAAGTCTTAACTCACCCTGCCCTGTTGGTAGTCAACTCTTTTATCTTGCTAACTCTGAATTTAGGTCACAGTTAGTACTTTGAGACTGCTGAAACGTTGCTCCTGTGAAGCATTCTACTGCAGACACAAGATTCCCATCATGGCTTGTCTTCAAATTGTAACCTGGTAACTGATTCAGGAGAGGCCTTAAAAAAGGTTCTTATGAAATTTTCAGTGACTCAAGACTCCCCTTCTGCAGGTTTTAATTCTGGGCCATGCCTTTTGTTTTGCTGCAGTGGAGCCACTCTATGTCAATCCAGTCACATGCACAGTTTACCACATAATGTTGGAAAGGAGAGTGATTTCTGATATCATCTAATCCACCTGTGTTTTGGGTTTACCATGTTCCAGCTGTGGGTGAAAGATGAACCACTCTGCCTCAGTTTCATCAAAAGTAAAATGAAGTTAAAATATCACCTGCCTCAATAGGGCATTATGAAAATTAGCTAAATTAATGACTTAGCCCTTTTAACCATGCACATAGTAAGTGCTCAAAAAATGTGAGTTATTATTATAAGAAAACTGACTTAGTTTAAACCTGGTATTGAAGATATGAACTATTCCTCTATGCTAGTAGATCTCAAAGTGTGGTCTGTCGGTCTATGAAGTCAAAACTATTTTTTGAACAATGCTAAGGAAAAGGGAGAAGAAAAGGGAAAATATGAATAACAGAAAAATGGGAAGTGGGGGGGGTTGAAGAGAAGTTATTCGTCTTTTTTATTCTTGGTCTCAAGATGATGTAGTGGAGTTTTCTAGAACTACCTTAAAAGTGAAAACGTGAACATATGGTACAAAAGCAACTATGAAAATCCAGTAGTCTAGTACGCCAGACATTAAAGAGATTTGGAAAAAAAAAGTAAAACAATGCCACTTTTTTCATTAAATTTTTTATTTTTGAAAAGTTATTTGTCATAAATGTTATTTTTGTTAACTTGAAACGGAATTATTATCTTAAGAGTTAACATTTCAAAATTGTTTCCAATTTTTAATAACCCTATATATATTCATAGACATAACCTAAAGAATAAAAAGTTCTTTGGGGTTCTCAATAATTTTTAAGAGCGTAAAGGGACCCTGAGACCAAAACGGTGGAGAACCAATGCTCTGATATAACCCATTATGGAACAAGGGTGGACGCCTGTGATCAAAACTTTCTGCACTTTTCCAGCTTCAGTGCCTTTCTCCTGGGCTATCTTCCGCCTGGACGAACTCCTTCCATTTCTGCCCGCCAGAGCCGAACCCCTCCTCTTTCAAGAGCACGTAAAACTTCTTCCCCTTGAGGCGCCCTCCTGGGCACTCTCTGCCCGGATGCTGGGCCCGCCCGGGAGTCGCCGTGGGTCACTCTCTGCATCGACCGAGGCCCTCTCGCAGGCAGGGTCTGGGTGTCTCCAGACCTGGGCGCTCTCCGGGGTACAGTCCGGTCCAGCCACTGTTTCTACTAAGGGGCGGTGCCTGACTCTACCTAGGCCTGGCCGAACCGGAGGGTCACTGGGGAACCGCCACCGAGTCACCGGGAGCCCAGTGGCGGCCAGGTGCGGGTGACGAGTCCTCCCGTGGGCCGCACACCCCACGCGAGTCCCCGCCGGCCGAGATTCCCGGGCGCCCCGCCGCGTGAGGGGAAGAGCCATGTGCCCGCGGGGAGGAGGCGTGGCCTCCGGCCTGCGCGGGAAAGGGGCAGGCGCCGCGTGCGCGCGCACAGTCAGCGGCCGCGCGCAGCACGCTGGGGCCCGGGATGGCGGCGGCGGCGGCTGCTGGAAGCGGTTCGCCCCCGGAGGAGGAGGGGCCGGGTGGGGAGGCGGCCGCGCCACAGCCGCCAGCCCCGACGGGCGCGCCCGGGGCCCGTCTTTCGAGGCTGCCTCTGGCGCGAGTGAAGGCCCTAGTGAAGGCGGACCCCGACGTGACGCTTGCGGGACAGGAGGCCATCTTCATTCTGGCCCGAGCCGCGGTGCGGCGCGAGCGCGGGGGCCACGCCCCGGGGGAGGGGGCGGGGAGGGGGAGCTGGAGGGCAGCGAGGGGCGGGGCGGCGGGGCGGGCTTTGCTGAGGACGGAGAGCTGCTGGGGAGACCGAGGAAAGGTGCAGATCCCTGCAGTAGTTGCATTGCTTTGTTCACATTTACGGGCAGGGACTTTAATTTGCACTTCCAGTGTCTAACGGAACCTGTAGGAATCTTGGGTGGGGTGGGTTTACAAGTAAGGGAGGAGGAACGTGTCGTTTAGGGCTACTAGGAGAGGAGGGTGAAGAGGTCAAGAACAATCTTGAACTTCCCTGAGAACCTCCCCATCTAAGCCCCAGAGCCGCCGCCTCTCTGTCCCCCCACAGAGGAATGACGGCGCTCCCGGGAATTGTGCTGGGATGCACTAATAAGCTCGTCTTGTTCATTTCACAGGAACTGTTTGTGGAGACCATTGCAAAAGATGCCTACTGCTGTGCCCAGCAAGGAAAAAGGAAGACGCTCCAGAGGAGAGATTTGGGTAGAGTGTCACTGTGGTGTCTGGGGGCGAACAAAGGAGGGTTGGACCAGGCTTCCCCTGTCAGTGGTTGAGGAGGCACCGCTGGCCAGGAGGGGTGCCACAGTCCCCCAACGAGGCTTCCTGTTGACGCACCACAGTGCCACAAGGCTCTCCTTTTGGAGTTTGTGGGCTTTGGGTGGCTGGAGGGGCAAAGCAGACTAGACCCTTTCACACCTATGCCCTGTTTGTACTGGGCCTGACGTTTCTTCTTCCTCTAGAAACTGTGGGTTTGATTTCTGACTCTTCAGAGCAGAGAGATGAATACATTTAGGTTTAAACCAGGATTGTAAGAGGGTTCCATACCCCACCCCCCACCCCCCAAACGTAACAGTATATGCTCTGAATTTCCTTACTCCTGTGGAGAGACAGCTGATGTGTACAAGAAGCTGGTGGAGCAGGAGTGGATTTCAAGTTCAGACTCAAGACAGCAAGGGGCAAATTTTGTAAATGCCCTTCCTTGTGTGGGTTGTGCTGTTTTGGGCTGAGGTCCAAATGACCAGCATTAATCAGGTGTACCTTAACCTTGTTTTTCAGATAATGCAATTGAAGCCATGGATGAATTTGCTTTTCTAGAAGGTGAGTTCTCTCTCAGTGGGTGATCTCTTTCTTTTATGCTAATAATCTGAGTTCAAAACCTTATAAATTGGATGCCTAGCTCTTCCTGTTTGTTTAGGGATAATTCTTTTTCTCTACTTCCTATTAGTATAGGAAAAACTAACTTGCTTAGTTTAGTGAGATTATTTCCTCCCTTGCGGAGTTAGAACTTGTACCTGAAAATTGCTAACCATAAGGAAATGGGAGGAAATGAAAAGCCCCCATGGATGATGGATTCAGAAGCTTGACTCCTTCTTTGGTCTCTGCCCTGGATAGAAATCTTCCCCCTCATCCTCATGTTAGAGATCAGAAACAACTGCCAACGTTTAAAGGGTTGCTTTTTGGTTCTTTTTCTTCAACAATCTTTATAAAGTGCTTATTTTGATGCAGTGAGATTCTGTACTTGCCTGTGTCACTTTGTTCTTAGGAATTTTGGATTAACTCATGTATACTAACGAAATTTTGTCACTGAAAAGGTAAATATTTGAAACACCTCATTTTAAGTAACTTCTCTCAGAACTGTTTCTGCTACTTAATTCCTAAATCTGATCAGTTTACTCTTCACTACACGTATTTCTGATTGAATAGCTTTTTGAAAGGCATGTACTCAGTTCATTCTCCCCTTCACCCTGCCATGGTGTTCTCATTACCTCCTTTAAGACTCATTACCTTCCAGAAATCTTTTCTTGATTTGTTTATTTCACTTTTTTTACTCCTTTGTTCTACATCTCCATATTGGTGTAGGCCCCTGGCCCCTTTTATGAAACTTTTAAATGTCTTTTAGATACTTGCTTTCTTACTCATTCCCATGGCCAGCTTCAAGCCTAGATTGGTTTTACTCCAAATTTGTAGATCTGTCTTTACCTTCTCTTTCTGTCTACTCATTTTCTCTTGAGAATAATTTTTGTTATGTTAGTTGCCTACCTAAGGCAGTCAACTTCCTGTGACTGACTTCCTGTAAGTTCTCCAATCAAAAATGTTTGGCGCCTACTTTACCTGTTCCTATTTAATTATCAGCCTTTCAAAGAGATGAGTGATATGATCAAATTTGAGTTTTAAAGAGATAATACTGCTGATGGGTGGAAAATAAATTGGAGGGTGCCAGGAATAGAAGTGGAGAGATCTTAGGGGGTTTTCCACACCACACTTCCCTTCCCTGCAGCTCTCTATATCCAAGGCCAACTTGGCATAGATCTACTTTCTCTTTGCATTCCAAGGCCAACGCCAACCTTTAAGGAATTTATTTTTCTCTTAAATAATATGGGACAGTTCTTAATTGCCATCTAGCATTTGCTTTATATTGTTTAGTTGTTCAGTGTATATTTGATTGGTCTCCTCTTATAGTCTCTAGCCTCTAACATAGAATAGTGCCTAGCTTGGATTTTTAATAAATGGCCATTTATGGAGTGGTTAATATGTGTGTCTTCATCCTCCCCTCCACTAATCTCAGTGGTTCCCTCTCCTCTATCCCACATTGATATATCTCAATTTTGGCTGTCTTAGCTCCTGTGGATTCATTCTGTATTATTTTTTTAGGTGGCAGAATAATGTTCTTATGTCCTCAGATGTGTCAGTTCTAAGTAGGATAATTATTTTTCTTTCTTTAGTCAAAGTATTATATATCCACAATTACAAAGTCTAATGGCTTATGAAATGCAGCTGCTGGCCTCCCCCACTCTTGGTGTTCCTTCTTTTAGCTTTTCAAGTAGTTATATAAATTTCTAAATAATATGCTTATCCCTTGATTTATCAACTGTAGACTGTATTTATTGACTTCTTGCTAGGATAGATAAAGATTTGGCTAACCTATAAATTCCCTCCCTCCTTTCTGATTTGGTAGTTGTGTCACTATTTTTAGTTTTTTTGTTACCTTTGCAACTTAAATAGTATACTAAAATATCTGTTTGTTGTGTTCAACTTTCAGTAGTATTTCTTGATTTCCCACTATATAAGGTGAGACTATTAATGCACCTATCCTTTTCTTTCTCCCCCTTTTGCCTACTTCTAGCTCTCAGTTTGTGTCATCTGTGCTTGATTTTGACATTGTCAAGGCTGGTAACATTTGCATCTTACGATAATTAAATCTTTAATACTTTATCTGTAGGGTGAGTGTAGAAGTTGAAAACCAGTTCTGTGAATTCTTCCTCTATGTTCTGCCTGTCCCTCAGTTCCTTATACAGTTTCCCTGTCCCCAGACAAATATTTTTAATGTTTTTCGTAATCTTGATACTTCATGCAAATATGGATATATGTTTATTCTTTTCTAAACCTTTCCTTATGAAATGTAACATGAGACAAATGTGAAGTCAATACATAATTACAAAATGAACACCTTTATAACCACCACCAAGTCCAATAGATAAAAATTGTCAGCTCCCAGAGGCTCACCTCACATATATTCCTTCATCCTCCTACCTTTCCACACTCCTGAATTTTTTTTTAGTACCTCGCTTTTTTTAAAAATAGTTTTACCATATAAGATTGCATTCTTAAGGTTTCGTTTTCGGTTTTCTGAACTTTCTACAAATGGACCTAAACTATATGTATTTGTTGGTCAGTGTCTGGCCCACAGCTATTTGTTTAGCGTAACACATCTGTGAGATTCATTTATGTGGTTGCATGTAGCTCTAGTTTGTTCATTTTATTTGCTGTATGGCATGCCCCTGCCTCATTTGTTCCATTTCCTTGTTGATATTTGGATAGCTAATGTATTTTTCTTTTCATTCTGGGCTATTATGAACAATTTGCTATGAACATTCTTGTACATGTTTCTCTAGTGTGTTTGTGTGTGTATAAAATACACAAAATCGCTGGGACATGAGATATGAAGGGTGAACATATCTCCATCTTTATTGCTGAACTGTTTTCTAAAGTGGCAATACCAATTCACATTCCTGCTTGCAGGGTGTGAGAATTCCATGGGTCATCAATCTCACCAACACTTGGCATTATCAGAGTTTTTGATTTTTGCCAGTCTGGTAGGAATGTAAGTGATAATTGCATTGTGGTTTTAATTTGCATTTCCCTGATTACTGACGTTGAGCATCTTTTCATATGCATATTCGTTTTTTTCTGTCCTATTTTCCTATTGGGTATTCTGTCCATTTTCTTCTTAATTTATAACAATGTTTTATATAGTCTGGATATAATTTTTTTTCATTATATGGGAAGCAAATATCTTTTTCCAGTTTATGACCTGTCTTTTCACTCTTTAGGATATTTTTTGATAAACAGGTTCTTAATTTAAGGTCATCAAATGTATCAATTTTTTTTCCTTTATAGCTAGTGCTGTTTTTGTCCTGTTTAATAAATATTTCCCTACCTGGTAGTCATAAAGAGTGTTTTCTTAATGCTAAAACCATTATAGTTTGTCTTTCACAAAACTGGAGTTAATTTTTTTGTGTATTAGATTGAGGTAGAAGCATAATTTTAGTTTATCCTTTTTCTTATTTAGCTATTCGTGTGACCATATTATTTTCTCACTGCTCTTCAGTACCACCTTTGTCATGAATCAAGACTGTTTCGGGGCTTTCTGTTCTCTCTCATTGACCTGTTTGCCTTTTGCCACGTCAGTACCACACTGCAGTTCAGGTGGCTTTCTCTGAGGGAGCAGTTCTTCCCACCTTGTTCGTCTTCAAGTGCTTTGGTTATTTTTAACTCTTTGCCTTTCATGTGCCTTTTAGAATCTGCTTGTTAAATTCCAAAAAAAGGAATGTTGATTGGGATTGCATTGATTCTATAGATCATTTTCAGGGAAAAAATTATATCTTTCCAATACTGAGTCTTCCAGTCCATGGACACAGTATATTTATCTATTTATTTAGGTCTTTAATGTTTTTCAATAAAGCTTTTTTGTTTTACTTGTAGAGATCTTGTGCACATTTTGTTAGATTTTTTTCCCCTAAGTACTTAATATTTTTGGTTCTATTATTAATGGTATCTTTTCTAAAAAAAATTAATTTTCTCAATGTTGTGAGTATTATATGCTAATTTTATATCTAGCATCTTGCTCATCTCATTAATTCTAATGATTTATCTGTTGATTCTTTTGAATTTCCTTAATTACACTATAGTATCGTTTGCTAGTAATGACAAGTTTGTGAAGTTCTTTCCAGTTCTTAATCTTTTAATTTCTTTTTTCTTGCCAGACTACACTGGTGAGAATCTCCAGTATAGTGTTTAATAGAAGTGGTGATAGCAGGCATCTTATTTCAAAGGGAAGGCTTTCATTGTTTCCCAGTAACTACGTATATTGTAGGGTTTTTTTTTTTTTTTTTTGTAGATTCGTTTTAACAAATTAAGGAAGTTACCTTCTGTTCCTATTTTGCCAAGACTTTCAACCCTGAATAAATATTGAATTTTATCAAAGGTTCATAGTGCATCTAATGATCATGATTTTTCTTCTTTAATGTGTTGAATTGCACTGATTTTCTAATGTCAAACCAATTTGCCTCTCTGATATAAACCTAACTTGGTCATGATATATCATGCTTTTTATATTTTGCTGGATTTAGTTTACTAATATTTTGTTTGGGATTGTTGCATCATTGTTTATAAGGGATTGGCTTTTCTTTTTTAATACACTAACTGAACTTCATACATTAGTTGGGGAGAGTGTACCCTTTTTATTCTATGGAAGACTTTTTGAAAAACCGGAGTAAATTTTCCTGAAGTGTTTGGTGAGAGTCACTGTATTAGTTTCCCAGCTGATAAAACAAATACCATACCATGGACTGGCTTAACAACAGCAATTTTTGGTCCATGGTTTCAGAGGCTACTAGGCTTGCTTCCTCCCAGGATCATTATATTCTGGCTGAAGATTCCCGGCTGGCCCAGGATTCCTTGGCTTTTTTGTCACATGGTAGTGCACATGGTGGTGTCTTTTCTTTTCACCCCTGGGTTCTGTTAATGTCTGGCATCTGCCTGTTCTTCATGGCTTCTCTTTTTCCGTGTCCAATTTCCTTTTCTCCTAAGGACTTCAGTCATGTTGGATTAAGGCCCACTCTCATGCAGTTTGGGCACATTTTAACTGATAGCGTCTTCAAAGGTCCTGTTTATGAATGGGCTCACACCCAAAGGACCAAGGGCTGGGACCTCAACATGCCTTTTGTGGGGGAGGGGACATGACTCAGTCCCCAATGCTCACCACTCATCAAGTTCTGGTATTTTCTTAGTGGGAAGATTTGTGTGGGGGGTGTGTGTGTGTGTGTTTGTGTGGGTGGGTGGTTGAGGCTTGACAGCTTTATTTTAGGGTTGGCAGGGAGGAGACCAGTTGACCAGATTACCAGATGTTATGCTGGGGACCCTGATGGCCAGAATGTGGAAGTCTTTACTATGGGGAGCTGGCATTCTCAAGTTGCTCTCATTTTCTTGAGGCGGTTCCTTTAGTTCTTCAGAGGAGAGCCCTCTGATGTTTTTCCCAAGTTACGTTTAAATGTCCATCCTCTGGTTGTGCTGCGTGCAGGGAGGGTTGTGGGGGATAACGTCAGCTCTTTCTTACACTGACCCTTGACTCATTAATCCCTCTTAGCCTCATGTCTTATGCTCTTCTGCCCATCCATCCTGGTTTCAGAGTTTGGAACCTCCCTGTGGTTCTCCTAGGCAGATGGGCTCCCTCCTCTGCTAGAGTCCTGCTGTGTTCATCTTAGGCTTATTTTTTCCTTTGTTCAATTCATAAACAAACTCCAGTCATCAAAAGGGGGAAAAAAAAAAGGATTTTTAGAGAACTTATCTAATTTATTTTGTATCACTCACCCCTTGTATGACCTCCACAAATGCTTACTGACTAACACAACAACTTTTTAAACCTTCTCTGACTTCTAATTCTAACTCTCCAGATCTTAATTACCAACAGTCCACCCTTCTGTAATGATGTGTTTTCTCCTGAAATCTTTTGTATGGATATTCCTCAAAACTTCTATTTTGGTCTTGAAGAACTGCTGCCACTATCAAAAGCAGCTTCCACTTTAACTTTGCCTGGTCTGTTACACTAATCCAGCTCTCAAGGCACCTTGTTTTACACACCACTTGTTTGTATTTCTAGGTACTTTGGATTGATTACTGAGCTGTGTGGTTTTGTGAGCCTTCATCTGCTTCCTTCAGCCAGCTGGTCTCCTGCAGGCCCCAGCTTTGCAGAACGCTGTCTGTGGGACATTGCAGTTCCTCACTCTTCCTCTTCTACCTTCGCCAAAGCCGAGATGAGCAGAGGTCTCAGCCGTTACCTTTGCACCACACTGTCTTCCATTACTTGTGTCTTCCACTTTCAGCCTGGGTGCAGCTGCTGCTGCTTGGGGCGGAGATAAAGGAACTGTTTGTATAAGCTGTTCAGTGAATAATGAGGACCCAAATAAAGGTTTCCGATCAACTTCAATCTAGTATGTTTTATAGTCTGTCCTTGACTGGAGAGCCACCGGGCCCAGTCTCAGACCTTCCTGATCTTCTTCCCTGCCAGCCATTCTCAACCTCAGCCCTTTCATTTCTTTTGTTCTTCATTTTTCTAGCATGTCACCAGAACATGGCCCCAGAATTTATGGGATTCCATGTCAGGTCCTTACAAGTTTCAAATGAATGTGGCCCTGGATTTAAAACCAATTTACATTTTGGTGTTTGAGGGAAGGTGTGGGTGACACAGCAGGAAGGAGGCAGGGTGCTTAGGAAGTAGTGGTTAAGGAAAGCAGCAAGAAACCTGGGACAGTGGTTCTTAAGTATTTTTGGATCATGGATCTCTTTTGAAGATATAAAATCCATGAATCTCTTCCCTAGAAAAATGCGTAGATACTCTGGTAACAGTTTTTAAATACATATTTTTATTTTAGAATTTTATTTAGAATAATTTTAGATTTACAGAAAAGTTGTTGCAAAGATAGTTCAGAGAGTTCCTGTGTACCTCTCACCCAGGTCTCCCATTATCAAAATATTCACAGGTGTGACACCAAGGGGCAAAAAGTCATAAGCGCCAAAATTCTGCCTACCACATAGATTTTCCACAATAATCTTATACACATACAACGTAAATGCAACAAAAAATAACTAAATACAATGCTCTGATGCTTTTATTATATTATTTAAAAAATGCTGGTGGCAACCCATTATGTTGATTTCATGACACACTAATGGGCTGCAACCTGTAATTTGAGTTTATATTGAAAAAAGACCAGTGTCCCCTTTTAAATTCACATTTACAAAAATTAAGGCTCATAGAAGGGCCTTGGGGCCCTTACCTTTGTGCAAAATGTTATGGGACTAACTAATTGCAAGAAAAAAAAAACCAGACAATCCCAGGCTGGGGAATATTCTACAGGATACCTGGCCAATACTATTCAAGGTTGTAAAGGTCATAAAAACACAAGGAAAGTGAAAAACTTGCCACAGACTGGAGGAGATGGTGCGGGGGAACATGACAACTAAATGCAATGTGGTAATCCTGTACTGGATCTTGGACTAGAAAAGTGATATTAATAGAAAGACTTGAGATACAAATAGTGTGGAGTTTAGTTAATGGTAATATACAAATGTCAGTGTTTTAGTTTGGACTAATATGCCACTGTGTTATACAGTCCCATGATTTATCCTCTAACTTTCCTTCTAGTAACACAATCCAGAACTTCCTCTTTTAACCACAATCACACACATAACTTAGTGCTGTTAATTACACACAATAACATGCTACCATCACCACTATCCATTTCCAAACATACACAAATCAACCTAATTAGAAATTCTGCACATGTTAAGCATCAGCTCCCCATTCTCTACCCCCACTCTATCTCCTGGTAACTTGTATTCTAGATGATTACTATGAGTTTGCTTATTTAGTTCATGTCAGTGAGGTCATACAATATAACCTTTTATGTCTAGCTTATTTCACTCAATGTAATCTCAAGGTTCATCCATGTTGTCATATGCATTAGGATTTCATTCTTTTGTATTGCTGAATAATATTCCATTGTATGTATATATCACATTTTGTTTATTCATTCATCAGTTGATGGACACTTGCGTTGCCTTCTTCTTTTGGGCAATCGTGAATGATGATGTTGCTGTGAACATGGGTTTGCAAATACCTGTTCAAGTACCTGTGTTCAATTCTGGTAGTGGGATTGCCGGATCATATGGCAGTTCTATACTTAGCTTCCTAAGGAATTGCCAAACTGTCTTCCACAGTGGCTGCACCATTTTACATTACTGCCAGCAATGAATGAGTGTTCCTATTTCTCCACATCCTGTCCAATATATGTAGTTTTCTCTCCCTCATTTTTTTTAAATTTAGCTGGAGCTTGCATAATCTCTTTTTTTTTAATAGTGGCCATTCTAGTGGGTGTGAAATGATACCTCATTGTGGCTTTGATTTCCATTTCCCTAATTGCTAGTGATGTTGAGTATCTTTTCATGTCTTTTTTAGCCGTTTCTATTTCCTTTTTGGAAAAATGTCTATTCAGATCTTTTGCCCATTTTTAAATTGTGTTTTTTTGTCATTTTATTGTTGATTTGTAGGATTTCTTTATATATTCTTGATAGTAAGCCCTTACTGGATATGTGGTATCTAAATATTTTCTCCTGTTAAGTAGGTTGTCTTCACTTTCATGCCAAGTTCCTTTGATGGCCAAAAGTTTTTAATTTTGAGGAGGTCCCATTTATTTTTTTTTTCATTGCTTGTTCTTTGGGTGTAAAGTCTGCGAAACACCTACAAGGTCTTGAAGATGCTTCTCTGCATTTTCTTCTAGAAGTTTTACAGTCCTTGGTTCTTATATTTAGGCATTTCATCCATTTTGAGTTAATCTTTGTATATTGTGTGAGATAGGGGTCCTCTTTCATTTGTTTGCATATGGATATCCAGTTCTCCCAACACAAAAATTTGTAGAAGAGACTGTACTTACACAGTTTGAGTGGACCTGGCAGCCTTGTCAAATATCAATTGGCCATACATGTGAGGGTCTATTTCTGAATTCTCAATTTGATTCCATTGGTAATGTATCTATCATTATGCCAGTACCATCCTAGAGTTTTTTATTTTAATTTTAATTTTTTGACCTCTGTAGCTTTGTAATACGCTTTAAAGTCTGTGCTGGTATGGAACTGCACCCCAGAAAAGACCATGTTCTTTTAATCCATTGTTTGGGTACAGACCTACTGTGGGTGGGATCTTTTGATAGGTCATTTCAGTTGAGATGTGACCGGGCCCATTCAAAGTGGGTAGTAATCCTTTACTGGAGTCCTTTATGAGAGAATAAAAGACAGAGACATTTGGAGAAAAAGCAGAGATAGAAACACCCAGAGAAGCAAGAAGGACCTACAGGAGCTGAGACAGCGTTTGAAATCAGAACCCAGGAAAGAAGGAAAAAAAGACATTGCTATGTGCCTTCTCATATCCAGCAGCCTTTCCTCAGAGAAGGTATCCTTTTTTGATGTCTTAATTTGGAATTGTAGCTTGTAACTTAATAAATCTTCATTGTTAAAAGCCAACCAATTTTCTGGTATATGGTATTTTGGCAGCTTTAGCAAACCAAAAAAGTCAGAAAGTGTGAGTCCACCAACTTTGTTCTTCTTTTTGAATATATTTTTGGCAATTCAGGGCCCCATACCATTCCAAATAAATTTGATCATTAGCTTTTCCATTCCTGCAAAGAAGGCTGTTGGAATTTTGATTGGAATTGCATTGAATCTGTTAATCAGTTTGGATAGAAATGACATCTTAACAATAGCTAGTCTTCCAATCTATGAACATAGAATGTCCTGTCATTTATTTAGGTTTTCTTTGATTTCTTTTAGCAATGTTTTGTAGTTTTCTGTATACAAATCCTTTGTATCATTGGTTAAATTTACACCTAGGTATTTGATTCTTTTTATTGCTATTCAGAAGGGAAATTTTTTCTTGATTTGCTCCTCATTTTGCTTATTACTAGTGTATAGAAACACTACTGATTTTTTGCATATTAATCTTTTATCCCACCACTTTGCTGAACTTGTTTATTAGTTATAGTAGCTTTTTTATAGATTTTTTGGGACTTTCTATATATAGGATCATGTCATCTGCAAATAGTGAAAGTTTTACTTCTTCCTTTCCAATTTGGGTGCCTGTCATTTCTTTTTCTTCTGTAGTTGCTCTGGCCAGAACTTCCAGCAAAATGTTGAACAACAGTGGTGACAGTGGGCATCCTTTTTTGGTTCCAGATCTTAGAGGGAAAGTTTCATATATACCCTTTTTCATGGCCTTAGAACTGTAAATCTGTAAAAAATACATTCCCATTGTAAAAGTCAACTCATTTCTGGTATATTGCATTCCAGCAGCTTTAGCAAACCAAAACTCCCTGGATACGTGGTACAATTTTTACAACTTGCACTTCTTTGTGCAATTGTTTCACCTCCAGGAAAAAACTTCCTTTCCTCTTTTCCTTCTCTGAAAATCTTCATCTGTTCTGTTTTTTGTTTTTGTTTTTTTTTTTTTCTATAATTTTTTCATTCTCCTTTTGTTGTCTCTAGCTGCTTTTGCCTGGAGGACAAATTCTGGGAGGAGGTTCACCCCAGGAAAGGACTTTCCCAAGTTGGTATTTTCTAGCCAGAACAGGGTCCAGGACACACAAAGGGGATGCAGACTGGCTCCAAAGTGCCCTGGGAAGGGGTTAGGAAGGGCGCCAAGTCTCTTTGACAGCTTCCCAAAGCTGTGCTTTCTTGGCCTGCCCCCAAAATGCAACCCTTCAGCTAACTGTCCCTGGAGCTCTGAGGGAGTGCTGTGTCTTTAAATCTCCACTGCCTCCACCCCTGTCCAGGGTGGGGTTGAAACAATGGCTGCCATCGCCTTTGTCTGAGGCAGGTTGAAACAGGAACTCAGAGCTGTGACCCAGCAGTCTGAATTTGTTAATCAAAAGTCATGATCACCCACCTCTGTCCTTGGGGAAGAGGATTTTTATGTCCCTTTCTGTCTCCAGTAAACTACCAGGGACTGGACCCCACAGTGGCCTGCTGCATGAGTGGGGTATGGGTGCTGGCAGCCACGCAGCAAGAGCATGTCACTGTTCTTCACCGTAGTTTATCAGCTTCTTCCTCCTCTCCCCTGGATGCTGTGCAGTGTTTTTCTGACCTCCAGAGCCTGAGAACAGTTGTTTCAGATAGTTTCTGCCTGTTAAATAGCTGTTTTGATGGAAGGACTGAGTCCTGGAGCTCCCTTCTCCACCATCTTCTCTTGATGTTCCCACTGGATCTGTTTCTGTACCCTCTGTTCTTTGCCATTGATCTATTTGTGTATTTTTCACCAATATCATTCTCCTGATCACTGTAGCTTTATAGTAAGTCTTTAGAATTAATTTGCCAATATCCTCAAAATACATTGCTGGGATTTTGATTGGGGTTGCATCAAATCTATATATCAAGTCAGGAAGAACTGACATCTTAATAATATTGAGTCTTCCTGTCTATGAACATAGAATATCTCTCCATTTATTTAGCTCTTTGATTTCTTTCCTCAGAGTTTTATAGTTTCCTTCATATAGATCTTATATGTGTTTTGTTAGATTTATACCTATTTCATTTTTTAAAAAATGGTGCTTGTTTTAGTTTCTCAACTGCTAAAATGAATACAGTACAGTGGGTTGGTTTAACAACTGGCATTTATTGGCTCTCAGTTTTGAGGCTAGAAGTCCAGAATTGAGGCATCAGCAAGTCTCCCTGAAGACTGTGGCCGCTGGGGCTGGCTGGTCCTTGGCTTTTCCATCACATGGCAATGCACATGGCTCTGTCTTATCCTTTCTCTTCTGGGTCCATTGACTTCCAGTTTCTGGCTGCTCCCATGGCTTCTTTTTCTTCATGTCCAATTTCCTTTGCTTCTAAGGATTTCAGCCATATTGGCATAAAGCCCACCCTCATTCAGTTTGGGCACACCTTAACTGATAACATCTTCAAAGGTCCTATTTACAAGTGGGTTCACACCCACAGGACCAGGGATTGGGACCTAAACATTCCTTTTGTTGGGGACATGTCTCAGTCCCCAACAGTGCTAAAGCAAATGGTGTAGTCTCATCTCTTTCAAAGCCAGGATACCTAAAACCCTAAGCCTTGCTAGGGTGAGCTACAAGTATACAGAATAGTAGTGGCTAATAACTAACCATGATAAAGATACGTCATATCCTTTTTAAAGGATATATATATATATTTGTTGGTGCTTATTTTGTGTGTCTTGTCCTATCTCCAGCTAAACTTTGTCTAAGAATGTGATGTGCATATTTCTCATGTATTAAAGGGAAAATTTAAAAGGCTACTGCAGTAAAACCTATCTTATGACCTATCAATTCTTCTAGGCATTTACCCAAGAGACATGAAAATATGTGTCCACAAACATGCTTATACATGAGTATTTCATAGCAGTTTTATTTACAGTAGCCCCAACTGGCAATAGCCTAATACAGGTATTCATCAACACACAAATGGATAAACTAACTGGCAGACAATGGAATACGTCTCAGTAATGAAAAGCAACTACCTATGTATATATTTAGCAACAAGGATGAATTTATAAATATTTTGCTGTGTGAAAGAGGCTGTAGAAATCAAAGAGTACATGCTATGTGATTCCATTTTTATGACGTTTGAGAATAAGCAAAATTAATTTATGCTGAGAGAAAAGCAGAAGAGCTAATGTCTCTGGATGATGGGTTTGGATATTGACTATGAAGGGGTGTGAGGAAACTTGCTATGTTCTGTATCTTGATGGGGTGTAGGTCACATGGACATTTATGTTTGTCAGAACTCAGAGAATGGTACACTTAAAATTAGTGCATTTCACTGAATGTATTTATATTTTGTCAAAAAAAGCCGCAAAGCAAATTTCATATTTTAAGTAATGTGCATGTCAAAGTGTCTAGGGAAGAGATTTACTGATGCTAACAACTATTCTTGAAATGCATAAAAATACGATGGATTGATGGATGGAGAGAGAGGTGATATAATAGGGCAAAATGCTAACAATTAGAGTCTAAGAGGTGGGTTCACTTTTCTGTTTGAAAATTTTCATAATTAAATGTTGGAAAAATAAAGGTCATTGAAATCCCACGGGAGGTCAAGTGAAAATGGCAAAGTGGGGAGGAGAGAGCGGAAACACAAATGGGCTAGTCCACCAAACACTTCCTGTGCCCCTTCTGAGTGCAGCACAGATATGGAGATGAATAAACCCATTCTGGTCTTGCAGGAATTCATAATCTCTGTAGGAGAGTCTCTAAAACAAGTGAATATTTTAATGACTGTGTTAGTGGAGGCATAAGATGGTGAGTGTGGGAGAAGAAGGTTACATCTGACCAGAGGGAATTAAGATAAACTGCCTCCCCACCCTGTGCAAGGGCACCATCTCCCAGACCTCTGGGATCCTCCACACTGAGGGCCCCTGTCACCTGCAGGAGAGGTGACTAACGCTGGTCCCCTCAACTCCCGGTATAGAACAGCTGCTCTCAGGTATGCTGCAGATGAGCCGATAAACGGATGACAAGTGACTTGTGACGAATAAGAGTTACAATAATAATAATGAGTTGCCTTTGAGATACATTTATTAGAGTGTATTTAAGGCTCTCTCTAGAAGAAAACCATTCTCTCATGCATTCTAATGTACCCTTTCCAGTGGGAGCTGACGGGTACAGTTATGGCTGTCTCGGTAAGAATTGCACACGATCAAGGATGCAGTCTTTGTAGTGTTACACGAGCAAACAGCACCTGTCATATATTTCTTGATGGAAATTCACTTCAGAAATCACCGATTTAAACACTAGTCCCAAAACTCATTTTTTGCATTTGTTAAAAATGCCAGTTTCGGGGGTCCCCACTCCAGACCCAAGGAATGAGAATCGTAGGGGATAGAGCTCCAAGAAACTGCATTTTTTTTTTTTTACAAATTCCCCAGGTAATTATCTCAGCACTGGTGTGCAGACGGTTGGTCTATAGGAAAATGTAAATCTCCCTCATAAGGGTAGAAGGAGATAAAGTATGCATGTAGCAATGTCTGGAATAAAGAGGAAGTAAATGGGAAGAAAACTAGATTTCCTGGGCCACCGGATGAGGGTTCTGGATCATGGACTGGACAAGGGAAGGTGTAAAGAAAGAGTCAAACCCACATGGGCCCAGTTAGACCACATGCAGAACCAGTGTGTTCCCCACTTATAAACACTCCTCGCGTGGACAGTTCTCACCATGCCTGGTGTCTGGCTCATAGGTCCTTATACAGGTTTGTTGAACTTACTCATCATTAATAAAAGTAGCCACTATTATGGTAAGAAAGCGCCTGGAAAGCTGGCAGAGGGTGCGTCAGGATGCCTGGGAATTTAGAGGCCCCTCCATCCCCAGGGCTGTAACCAGCAGAGGGTGCTAGCTCCCAAAGTGGCCTCCCTTACACAGCCACTTGGTAGAAGTGCTCTTGCCAAATCAGGAGCAGGTTGTGACAATTTTAAGAACTTCCTCTGAGTTTTCTGAGCAATGACAGTTACACTTTGTCTATGGCTTCTGGCCTGGGAGCCGCCCACACTCTGTTCCAGCAGTATAGGGCGTGTAGCACACCGAGTTCTCACCTATCTTTCCCCGGAAGGCTATCTGAACTCCTGAATTGTGTTATCCCTGCTTGGAAGAATGTCGTGCAGAGCAAAGGATATAAGTGTGAGGCTCTTTTCGGGACACCATGAACAAAGCCTTCTGCATGTGATAATACATTCCGGTATGTGAGCTAGGGTGAGGCTCTCCCCAGGAATTTGGAAATAAGAGGTGGAGAGATTGCCTTCTGAGAGTGGAAGCTTAAAGTCAAGCACTTCAGAGGCTGAATTGCTCCCAGACTCATCTTGGCCTGAACAAATATGTCTTAAAAAATGTGTCATTGAGTAGGGGGCACTGGTCAGTCGTGAAAGTGAGGGAGGAGGTCCAGAGGCAAACCTAGGGCCATCCCCGCACTAGGTAGGGCGGCTGTAGCATTCCCGGGTGCTGCAGAGTACTCGGGCCCCATCGGTGAGAATGACAGGCCAGCCCGTCCTGTGCAGGTGCCCTTAAACCTGGAACCACACACCCACTTCTCTTTGTCTTCAAGCAGTGGTTTGATGATGACCTGGCTTCCCGGATAGCTCTGCTCAAAGGAAGAGAAGGCATTGGTCATGGGGAGGTAGACTCTTCCCATTCACTGCCACAGAGATTCCTGTTCATAAGTAAATAAGCTCTTTCTGCCTATGATTTGTCTGTCCATGTTGCTTCACTACAGAGACTAGAGGATGGGGTGACCGTCCCTGCACTTGGTCCACGTGGTAGATCATTGACTTGCCAAGCGAGGGGTGGACAAGGGACATGGGCAAGGGATGTGTCCTTGAAGACAAGTGTACAGCCAGAAAACACATGCATTAAAAGAAAATTTCCCAGAGGAAATGATTCAGAAAGGAACCGAGGTCTTTCGGTCACATTTGAGAGACTGCAGGCTGTGTTTTGCCTGTATCCATAAAATCTAGTGAATATTTCGATGTGTCAGAGGAGTTTGTGGAGGAAGAGAGAGGAAGCAGGACCTGTAGAATCAGGAGAAGATGATCACCACACACCGATGGTGTGGGGCCTCCTGGACTGGCTCTAAAATAATTGAAACATGAATGTCCACACTCAAGGCCCTGGAAACCATGTGATGAGGAGGTCAGCACTGTCACTCACTGGTTATTGTGCAGAATTGCCTGGCAATGACACTCCTAGTTTTTTGTATGGGGTAAAGGCTAAGTTGCCCTAATAAATATGCCCCCAAACACTGTGGTTGAAACATAGACGTTTTATTTCTCAATTCAGCTGGCCTAGGCTAGCGGAGCAGCTTGGTTGCATGGGGTCACTCTGCAATCCAGCCTCCTTCCATCTTCTCCGCGCCCCCCCCCCCCAGAAAGAGTTTTATTTTTTGAAATATAATCTACATTATTCAGTAAAATACATAGATCTTAAGTGTACAACTTGATTTTCATCCAAGTAAATACCTGTGTAACCAGCATCCAGATCATAATATGGAACATTCCAGTTCTCCAGAACGTTCCCTTATACTCCTTCCTTATCAATTTCTTCTCCCACCCCAAGACAATCATTATTTTGACTCCATCATCACAATTTAGTTTTGCCTGTTCCTGAGTTTAATATAAGTGGAATCACAAAGTATAGATTGTTTTGTGTGTCATCTTTTACTCAACATGTTTTGATACCCATCTATGTAGTTGCATGTGTCAGGAAACTGCTCTCTATCAATACTGAGAAGTACCCCATTACATGAATATATAACAATTTGTTTATCCAATCTATTATTAATGAAACATTTGGGCTTTTCTAGGTTTGGGCTATTAGGAATAAAGCTGCTATGAACATTCATGTATAAGTCTTTTTGTGGCATTATGCACTCATTTCTCTGAGTATATACTTGGGAGTAAATTGCTGGATGACAAGGTATATTTAACTTTATTAGAAGCTTTCAGACAGTTCTCCAAAGTGGCTATACCATTTTACACTTCCTCCAGCAGTACAGAGTTCCAGTGTCTCCAGTCCAGTCCGCTCCCTCACCAACACTTAATGTCAGTTTTCTCACAGGAAGGAATTTAATACAGGGAATTGGTTGGCTGAAAAATTGTGAGAGGAGCTGGAGGAGTGGGAGTCAGGGGGATGCCACCTGAGTAACAGAGTCCAAGAGCACATCACCATCACCATGATGGTGAAGGGAAGGCCATGAAGAGGCCACTGCTGCCACCTCCAACTTCACAAGGCACCTCCACATCTATGACACTGGAGACCAGATCCAGGAATGCAGAGTCCCACTGCTAGACTCGTGCTTAATACTCATGGGTTTGTGTCCTTGCTGTCAGCAGAAGTGGCAGCAGGAAGGTGGCCTCTGCCCCCCAAATTTATGATAGGGCATCTAATTGACAGAACTTATTTTATATTCACAACTCTATGTCGAAGGAGTCTGGGAAATGTAGTTTTTTGCTTTTCAGCCCCTGCAAAATATAGGAAAGCACCCTATAATAAGGAAGAGTGAGCCAATTGTATCAGTTACCTTTTGCTAAACAACAACAACAACAAAACCCCAAACTCAATGGATTGAAACAGCAACTACTTATTTAGCCCACAATTCTGTGGGTTGGCAATTTGGGGCTGGACTCTGCTGGGCTGTTCTTCTAGCCTCATCTGGACTTGCTCACAAGTTTGCAGTTATTTGCCAACTCGATCAGGAACTGAATGGTCTAGTGTGGGCTCTGCTGGGACAGATCACCTCTGCTTCACCTGGTCTCATCCTCCAGTATGCTAGCCCTGGCTTGTTCTCACGCTGGCTGGGCAGGGTTCTGAGAGCGATTGCAAAATGCTCTTGGGTCCAAGGCTCCAAACTGGCACATTCTATTTGCCAAAGCAACTCACAAGGGCAAACCCAGGTTCAAGGGAAGTAGAAATAGACTCCATCTCTTCATGGGAGATGATCTAAAGCCACACTGCAAGGGTATTAAGACAGGGAGGGGTGGAACATTGGAGCTGTCTACCGCACCTGCTGTAGCACCCACCATACTTCCCATACCTGGCACTCCCAAGTCCCTGTTTCTTTTTTGTGCAAAGCATTTTCTCCCCTGGACTGATTCCCTGTATTTTATCTTTTCTGTCTCTTTATTTTGTCCTGTTCTGTAGGCTCCTCAACTTTATTTTCGAAATCTAATTCTTATGTAGGCAACAATATTTGTATCTTCTGAGAGCTCATCCTTGTTCTCTGTTGTTCCTGTCCTTGTTTCATGGATGTGATATCTTCTAGATTCTGCTGACAACTATAATTAGGGCTTTTTAGTTTTTTATGTTTTTTTTTTTTTTTTTACCCATTTTAACCACTTTCAAGTGTGCTATTCAGTGATATCAATTACATTCACAACATTGTGCTACCATCGCCACCATCCGTTACCAAACTTTTAAATCACCCCAAACATAAACTCCGTACCCATTAAACAATAATTCCCCATCACCCCCCAGCCCATGATAACCTGTAATCTATTTTCTATCTCCATGAATTTGTTTATTCTAGGTATTTCATATAAATGAAGTCATATAAAATTTATCCTTTTGTGTCTGGTTTATTTCATCCAGCATGATGAGGGCTTTTGTTTTAAGTACTGTTGCCTGCATGGCTTTCCTCTGAAGTCATTTTTTTGTTCTTTCCTTATCTTGGTTCCTCTTTTGTGTTGCAGGCTTTACTAAAATGTTTGGTGAATTTTGTCTGTTCACATTAAGGATGAGGCAATCAAAAGCATGTGGGGAGTTCTGTGCATATCCACTTGATGGCTTCTTTTAGGACCAGGTCGGGGCTGCCTGTAGGAGAGCCCCAAACCCTTTAGGATGTGGGTGCTTAACCTTGTTGAGTCATTGACTCCTTGGGTTGTCTGGTGAAATCCACAGGTCAGAGTAATGTTTTACAAGTATTTAAAAACACGTTACATTGGAAGAGTGACGTCATGCAAAATTAGGGTCAGTCCATCCACCAAATCCAGTAGACTGGCCACGGCCAAGATCTGCTCCTTGTGGAGGAGCCTGTCCCTCTCAGCACCATGTGGCCGAGAGTCATCGGGTGACTTCTTGACACCAAAATCACAGCAGTAGAGCACTCGGCAAAGGCCTGTGTCCTCGGCGTGATGGGCCAAGCAAGGTGTGGATGAGGGAGACATAGACCATGGCTCCGGGGTGGGTGCTTTCCTTCTGGGCCCGTGACTTCTAGCTGGCCACTCCACTCAGCAGCCAGAGAGCCTCTTCCCATCTTATTGTCTTTCCATCCCTTACTCCATCACGGTCCAATAGAACTTTCTGTGGTGTTGGAAATATCTCATGTCTGTGGTGTACAATATGGTCCCCACCAGTTACGTGTGGCTCCAGAGCAGCTGAAATGTGGCTAGTGCAGCTGAAGAACTAAATTTTAAATTTTACTTCATTGTAATTAATGAAATCTTCAATTTGCAGAGCTATAGGTGGCTAGTGGTCACTGTAATTGACAGTGCAACTCTACGCCAGATGCAGGTATTCTCCAAGTCCAGTTCACAGGCAGGGGAAAGACAAGACAAGTAGGACCAAGGGCTGGACTGTTAAGTTGGAGGTGACCCAGAAGTGGCATGCTTTACTTTGATTCCCATCCCATTGATCCACAACTCATTGCAAGGGGAAATACAGTCTTTGGCTAGGCAGCTCAACGATGGACAGATTTTGGTAGACATCTGGCAGTTTCAGTCACCATATCTCATCTTTGCAACTCTTAGCAATGCAGTGGGCACATTAACATCTCTCATGGTTAATGGTGATGGTTTCCTAGAGTTACTGAGAGGGTCACATGGAGATAAGGTAGCAAAGCGCTCAGCATGAAGTGGGGAGCATCACGTTCAGTTAAGAATTGTGGCTGTCGTCTTTGTTGGCTGCAGAGTTGACCTTCAGTGATGCTGCTGAGCATATGTCTGGGGTGACAAAAGCTCTAAACCAGGAATGAGGGTTATTCCAAGTACAGAGAAGGGAAACACCATACATAGAGACGGGCCTGAACATCAGACATTGGGCTTAGTTAACGAGAGTTCGCTTCTGAGAAACAGGTTCATTTTAATGTGCCCCAAATCCCAGGTTTCTTAGCCCGAGACATATTCACTGAGACTGTGAAGGGCCTCTTTAGAGACAGCTGGAGAGCTTTTACCTGAGACAGACAGCATGTCCCTTGGGCTCCCCACCCCCTAATAGATCCTAGTAGAGGGAACAGAGAAAGCCACAATTTTAAGATGTCTATGCTCATGGTGTTTTCCTGATGAGCTGATAATGAGCACATTGCTACCTTGTTAGTCAAGATAAATAGATACTAACCAGGGTGCCGCGGGAACTGACAGTGTAGAAATCATCTGTCCTCATTCCAGGGATGTCACAGCAGTGGGTCATGAAGCAAAGATCAATATTTAGCTTTTTAAATGACACAGGTCAAAGATGATCAATTCAGTATAGACTCTCCTTTTTTAAAGAAGTGCATCACTCAGAATAAGCAAATGTGGCACCCCATTTCAAAACACTGAGTGATAATATTTCTTATTTGCTTTACCTGCTAAAAGAAACTTGGTGCCGTCAGTGCTTTCAGTTAGTAAATACTTACCAGGTGAATGCTAGATGAAAGTTTTAGGGATTATTTCTAGATTCCTCCCTTGCAACTGCTACTGTATGGTACATGCTAAAATCAGGAAGCTAAATTGATTTTGTGCCTAATGTCAGCCCTAATTGCAGGTGACACAAATCACAGTGATTTCATGAAAGAGTCTGTAAAAGTAAAAAAGTCTGTCATTCAGAATGTGTTTCCTAGTAGGGAAAAATGTCAAAGATAATGGAATTGGGGAGAGAAATTCCCAAGAGAGCTCAAGATCATGGGAAAACCTCAAGCTTGAGAGAGTGTGGCCTAAAAGAAACTCAAGGGCACCAGAGAAGGGGAATCCCTAAGCTGGGGGTGGCCCTGGGAGATAAGAAGAGGAGCAAATGTCAGCAAATTGAGCTGATGTCCTGATGGTGACATGCACTGAATGTCCATTAACCTAACCCAGGGCACAGCAGAGCCCCACATGGCTGAATAGACAAGCCCACCAGCTCCTGGGGCCCATGGAGGCCTTGGCAAGGGAAGGCCTGGGCTTCTCATAGGTTTCATTATGAGCTAGTGGTTTAGGAATGATGGGGGCAAGTGTCTACAAAGTTGCAGTGAGAGCCAGGAATCAAATGCTTGGGACAGATGAATGGCAAACGCCTCCTAGTATTCTAAGAGACAGAAGGGAATGTCACAATTGTGGAGCCTGAATCAGTCCCTTCTGCTTAAAGCCCTTCTGTGACTACCTAGTGGCCCTCAGAATAAGCTCCCAACTCCTAATAAGACATCTCAAGGTCTTTGTGATCAGACCTTGCCCAACTCTCTACTCCCTGGCTTGTGCTCCAGCTGCTCTTTGAGTTCTCTGAAGGAGCCCCAGTGTCCGTGGTTTGGCATAAGCTGTTCCCTTTGCTTGATGCACATCTCTGCCCCCACCCCCTGTCCCCCAGCCCTGGCCCCCCATCATTGAAGGAGAGCCCCTCTTCTTTCTGAAGTGACTCCCATTGGCTGAATCCACCCAGGACCTGGGGGCAGGGGAGCCCTGTGATGTGCACATCAAGATCAGCCTCCTGGGGCTCAGTGCAGGGCAGAGAAGGGTGAATAAGGAACAGGGCAGGGGTGGAAGGGGCTGTGGTGCAGAGAGAGGTGCCTGGCGCAGTACTGTGGGTTTATAAAGGAAACAGCCACACCCCACCCACTCTCTTCCGGGTCCTGCCTCTCAGAGATAGCCACTTTCAGCTATTCTAGTTATCCTTCTTAGTATTTACATCTATTTACATCCGTATTTCAAACCATATGCTCACACTGCCATGTTTTGATCTATCAGTTGACTTCCTTCCTACCCCTTCCCCCGTTTCCTCTTCTTCCACTCCCAGCATAGTAATATCGTATGTTGGTCATTGCTTTTGAAACCAATAGCCAGTGTTCACATTCTTATGAGTGTGCAAAGATTGTTCACTCCCAAGCCAAAGGGTTCATGATGATTGAGTCCCCTCCATTTTTTTTTAAAATTTCTCTCTCTCTCTTTTTTTTTTTGTGGAGTAATAAGCACATTTTCTTTTATTTGCTTAGCTTTCAAGGAACTTCCCGCTACATTTGTCCAAACACTCAAACTCAGTTTGTGTACCATGCCTGCCAATAGTATTTTTCATAGGCTCAAACATATCTGCTCCTTTTGTTTTGTTTTGTTTTATATCCCTCCGTGTGCCTGTGCAGTCCGGACTGGCTGGGGCCTCCATGCTGTCATCTGGGAATTTCGCTTTGCTGTTGGCATAATTCTAAAGATGTCCCTCCAAGATTTGCACCCCCTGCGTATTCAGTCAAACACTAATCTAGGTGCTGCTGCAAAGGGGCTGTGCAGATGTAACTAAGGTATTAATCAGTTGACCTTAAAATAGAGAGATTATCTTGTATTACCTGGGGTGGGACTAGTGTAATCACATGAGCCCTTAAATGCAAAAGAGGAAGGCAGAAAAGTCAGAGGAGAGACGAGGCAGAGGGGGAGATCAGTGATTTGAAGCCAGGGAAGGACTTGACCCACCATTGCTGGCTGTGAAGGGGGAGGGAGGAGGGAGCCATGAGCCAAGGAATGTGGGTGGCTGCTAGGAGCTGAGATCAGTACCTCAGCTGACAGCCAGCAAGGACACGGGGCCTCAGTCCTATCCCTCTATGGAACTGAATTCTGCCAGCAAGCTGAGTGAGCTTGGGAGAGCTTTCATCCCCAGAGCTTCCAAAGGAACGTAGCCCTACCTTGGTTTTGGCCTTGTAAGACTCTAAACAGAGAGCCAGAGGAGCCATGCTGTGCCTGGACTTTTTACTTGCGGAAACTGTTTTAAGCCACTAAATTAGTAATTTGTTACATCAGCAATAGAAAACTAATAAAGCTGTTATGGGCTTCACTCTACCCTGTCTTGAGTTGGAGTCCCTGTTTTCTATATCCTTTATTTTCTTCTTGGAGCACATTCTCTTGTACGGCGGTTCTCAAACATTTTTGTCTTGGGACCCCTTTACATGCTTACAAATTACTGAAGACTCCAAAGAACTTTTATTGTTATATATCTATCAGTATTTACCATGTTAGAGAATAAAACTGAGAAATCTTTAAAATATTTATTAATTCATTTCAAAACAACAATAACGAACACATTACATATTAACATAAATACCATACTTTTAATGAAAAATAACTATTTTTTAAAACAAAAATTACTAAGAAGAGAGGCATTGTTTTACATTTTTGTAAATCTTTAATTTCTGGCTTAATAGAAGACAGTCGGATGCTTATATCTGTTGGCGTGTATTGTTTTAGTTGAAGTGTGTGAAGAAAACCCCAGTCTCACGGAGATACATAGTTGGAAAAGGGAAGCCCCCCCCGTACCCATGAAAGGGTCTCAGGGGCCCCTAGAGGTCCCTGGACCATACTTTGAGAACTGCTACTGTAGGGTCTTCCTACTCAAAGTATGGCCCAGGGACCAGCACCTCAGTATCAGCTGGAATTTGTTAGAAAGTAGACCTCTAGCTCTTCTGAATCAGAATCTACATTTTAGTAAGATGCTTGGGTGATTCCTACACTTACTACGTTTAAGAGATACTTCCTCGGAAACTTCCAGTGGCAGTTGCCAGGGCAGTTTATTCCTTGAGTCCTTGCATGTCTGAAAATGTCTTTATTCTAGTCTCATTTGACTTGATAGTTGGTGGGTATGGGCTAGATGCTACTTGAAAATCATTTTAATTTTCATTTTCTGTTTCTCCAGAGAATGAATTAATGATAAATGGCAGAGAGTAGGGACATCACTTAACTAACTGGTCAAGGCTGGGGAGGGGACTCAGGGGATATTCTGACCTCCCTGTAAATAACTTTCCGTCAACCTCCCTGTTTTCAGTTCTTTTTTGATCCCTACCTTCCTCAGAACATTGCCCCTCTCTGTACTGAGCCTTTCTGGAGGTCTGTAGGGGCAAACCCCTCATCACTGTTAATTCCCTCCACCCAATAAAGGCACTCGGTTTATGGGATTCTCTGCCCCTCCCATTCTCTTTGGGCTTTTGGGTGTCTACTGTTATTACTTCACTGCCCTTTTAGTGGTGTTTTGGTGGTTGTATTAGCCCAGAAGTCTCCCAAATGGCTTTAATTATCAGAATGCTATATGTTCTGCTCTCTGGAGTGGATAATCTCCCTCTTAGTCTACTTTTTAAGAGTGTTCCTGGCCCATATTTCATGTTTATTTTTCTACAGGAGCTTTATAATCAGACTGCCTAGTTCCACCCCCAAAACCAATTGGCATTTTTATTAAGATCATGTTGATTTATTGTTTAATTCAGGAGAACAGACATCTTTATAATTTTGAGACTTTCAAGAATGGAGTAAGCCTTTCAATTTATTCAATTATTCTTTTATGTCCCTCAGTAGAATTATAAAGTTATTTCTTATAGATTTTGCCTATATCTTGCATTTTATCTTTTTGTTTTTGTTGTTGCTGTTGGAAATGAGATAATTTCTTCCAATATGCTCTGTAGCTATTTGGTGTTTCACTTACCATTATGTCAAGGAGGTCTTTTAAATCTTGATATGTATAAATCTTTCTCATATTTTAAAATGTATTAGCTAGATTTTTAAAAATTTAAAAGTAGTATTTGACATTATAAAAATAATTACAAATATCAGGTAAGTAAGTAAATTTTCCTCTCCTCCTGGTCTCCCAATTTCACTCAGAGTTTAACACTGAGTATGATTTCTCACATAATCCTTCCAGAACTTTTTTATTTTTATAAATGTGTATATGTATATGTAATAATACAAAACAACACAGCCATCTAAATTTTGTTAGATAATTTAGATGACATGGACAAATTCCTAGAGACAGAAACTATCAACACTGACTCAAGAAGAAATAGACAATTTCAACAGACCAATAACAAGTAATGAGATTGAATCAGTCATCAAAAACCTCCCACCAAAGAAAATCCCAGGACCAGATAACTTCACTGGTGATTTTTACCAAACATTCCAAGAAGATTTAATACCAATCCTGCTCACTCGTCCAAAAAATTGAAGAGGCAAGAACACTTTTTAACTCATCCTATGAGGCCAACATCACCTAATTTACCAAAGCCAGATAAAGATACCAGAAGAAAGGAAAATTATAGACCAATATCCCTTATGAATATAGATGCAAAAATCCTTGACAAAATACTAGCAAACTCAATCCAAGAGCATATTAAAAGAATTATACACCATGATCAAGTGGGATTTATCCCAGGTATGCAAGGATGGTTCAATTAATGTAATACACCACCTTAACAGAATGAAGGCAAAAAACCGTGTGATCATTTCAATGGACACAGAAAAGTGTTTGGCAAAATCCAGCACATCTTCTTGACAAAAACACTCAGAAAACTTAGAACAGAAGGAAATTTCCTTAAAATGAAAAAGGGCACATATGAAAAACTCACAGCTAACTTCAAACTCAATATTGAAAGACTTGAGGGCTTTCCCTCTAAGATCAGGAACGGGACAAGGATGCCCACTGTCACCACTATTATTCATATTTTCCCAGAAGTTCTAGCCAGAGCAATTAGGCAAGAAAAAGAAATAAAAGGCATCCAAATTGGAAAGGAAGAAGTAAGATTTTCCCTATTTATAGATGACATGATTATATATAGAGAAAATCCTGAAAAATCCACAGCAAAGTTACTGGACCAAATAAATAAATTCAGCAAAGTGATAGGGTACAAGATGGACAGGCAAAAATCATTAGTGTTTCTATATACTTGTAATGAACAAATTGAAGAGAAATTTTTAAAAATCCCATTTACAATGGCAGGAATAAATTCAACCTAGGATGTAACTACAAAACATTGCTAAAAGAAATCAAAGAAGACCTAAAAAAATGGAAGAACATTTCATGTTCATAGTTTGGAAGATTAAAAATTGTTAAGATGTCATTTCTACCCAAAGCAATTTACAGATTCAATGCAATCCCAATTAATATTCCAACAGCCTTCTTTAGGCAATGGAAAAGCAAATCGTCAAATGTATATGGAAGGGTAAGATGCCCTGAATAGTCAAAACCATCTTGAAAAGAAGAACAAAGTTGGAAGACTCACACTTCCCAATTTTAAATCTTATTACAAAGCTATAGTAATCAATATAGCATGATACTGGCACAAGGATAGACACATGGACCAATGGAATTGAATTCAGAGTTCAGAGGTAAACCCTCAGATCTATGTCCAGTTGATTTTTGACAGGGGTGCCAAGTCCACACATTTGGGAAAGAAGAGTCTTGTTAACAAATGGTGCTGCGAAAATTGGATATCCATATGAAAAAGAATGAAGGTGGACCCCTCACCCTGTATACAAAAATCAAGTCAAAAGGAATCAAGACCTAAATATAAGATATAAAACTATAAAATAAAACTCCTAGAAGCAAACAGGGAAGCATCTTTAGGATCTTGTGTTAGACAATGGTTTCCAAGATTTTACCCCAAAAGCATGAGTAACAAAGTAAAAATAGATAAATAGGACTGCTTCAAAATTAAAAACTTTCATGCATCAAAGGACTTCATCATGAAATTAAAGAGATAACTTATGGAGTGGGCAAAAATATTTGGGAACAACTTTCTAATAAGGGGTTAATATCCAGAATATATAAAGAAATCCTACAACTCAACAATAAAAAGACAAACAACTGAATGAAAAACTGGGCCAAAGACTTGAATGTACATTTATCCAAAGAAGATATACAAATGGCCAAAAAGCACAAGAAAAGATGCTCAACATCTTTAGCTATTAGGGAAATGCAAATCAAAACCACAATGAGATACCATTTCGTACCCACTAGAATGGCTCTTATTGAGAAAAATAGAAAATTACAACTGTTGGAGAGGATATGGAGAAATAGGAACACTCATTCATTGTTCGTGGGAATTTAAAATGGTGCAGCCTCTATGAAAAACAGCTTGGCACTTCCTCAGAAAGCTAGTATAGATTACCAAATGACCTGGCAATCCCACTTCTAGGTATATACCCAAAATAATTGAAAGCAGGGACTCTAACAGATATTTGTACACTGATGTTCATAGCAATATTATTCACAATTGTAGAGATGTAAGCAACGTGTTCATCAACATATGAATGGATAAAATATACGTACAATGAAATATTATTCAGCTGTAAAAAAGGAATGAAGTTCCGTTACATGCAACAGCATGGATGGACCCTGAAGACATCCTATTGAATGATACAAGCCGGACATGGACAAATATTGTGTGATCTCACTGATATGAAATAATTAAAATAATCGTATTCATAGAATGAGAAAATAAAATATAGGTTACTGGGGTAGGGGTGTAGAATAGGGAGTTAATGCTTAATGAGCACAGGGTTTCTTTTTGGGGTGATGGAAAATTTTTGGTAATGGATGGTGGTGAGTGTAATTCCCACCACTGAATTATATTTTTGGATGTGTTTTAAGGGGTAATTTTAGGTTGTGTATATATTACTAGAATAAAAATTTAAAAGAAAAAACAGGCATATACAACACAAAAAAGTGAACCCTCATGTAAACTATGGAGCATAGTGAGTATAATTAATTGTACAATTATAATAATATTCTTTCCTCAATTGTAACAAAGGGACACACTAATGCTAGTGTTAATAATAGGGAAAACTGCATGTGTGAGTGGGAACTCTGTATTTTCTGCATTTTTCTGTAAACCTACAACTCCTCTAATAAAAAAAATTATCAAAAAAGTTGCATATGCATATATAACTTAAAAAACATAAAAGTTTCTACAAACAGGCGCATGCTGTACCCATTGTTGCTTTTTACCTAATAATCTGTCTTAGAGATGTTTCCTTACCAGCACACACATTTGTACCTATTTTTAAAATGCTGTATGGTATTCTATTGTATGCATGAATCAAAAACTTTTTAGTCAATCCTCTATTGATAAACAATTAGGATATTTCCAACTTTGTTTTTATGTACAATGCTATGATGAATATTCTCATTCAGATTTTTGCTTGCATGTGGGAGTGTAGCTATAGAACAAATTCTGGAAGTAGGATTGCTAAGTTAACAGTTATGTAATTTTAAAATTTATGATCCTCCAAAGAAATTGCACCAATTTATAGTCACACCAGGAGCATTTGACAGGTTCCTGATAACCATGCTGTGTATTATCAAATGTTTTAATCTTTGTCAGTATGAGAGGTTAAAAAAAATATTGTACCTTAGTAATTCATATCTTCCAAATGATATTGAGCATCTTTTCATAAGTTTTTAAGCCATCTGTATTTCTTTTTCTATAAATTGCCTATTTATGTCTTCATAGATTGATTTTAAAAATTTGTTATTGGCCATGTTTTTTGAATGAGAAGTCAGCCAGTGAGCCAATGAGTGTGATTGGGGGTGTGAGCTGTGCTGCCCAGGGTGAGGGGAAGGAGGTGGGGTGAGGTGGGGTGGGACATAAAATGTTGCCAAGCAAACTGGCTTGCTTAGATCTTTAAAATACTTTCTTCTATTCTTTGGGTTTGTATCTGGATGTCTGGGTTTGAAACCCCGTAGGGCATAGATTATCTCTCCCCTCCTAGCCTTTGCACCGGCTCTCTGGGTAGGTGCAAATTAGCCAGGACCACGTGGCTGAGTGGTCCTCAGCTCTGGAGGTCAGGGCCACTGAGCTGGCTGTCTCCCCTGCTGCACCCTTCTCCATGTCCTGAGAAGCGGACCTGTATGCCCTGCCTTGGTGGGCTTCCTACTCTCCAACTGCTGCTTGGGTTCAGCCAATGGGGAGCCCTACAGGAGATGGTAGGGATGGAGGAGAGTGAAGCTCAGGTGTTTATTCTTCCCTCTGGGTAGTTTGGCACAGACTGCTTGTCCCTTGACCAAACAGATGAGCGCTTGCCGGGCCCCCTCTACACTCAGCCTTCCCATCTTTGGGGGTGTGGGTGGGGTAGCACATGACCAGTAGCTGCAGGGATAGCTCTGGGCTTGAGGAAGATGGTCTCAACCACAGCAGAATCCTGTGATTCTCCTTAGGGCTTGGGCAGAACCAGGCTTCGGTGGGGAGCCCAGGAGTGAGGGTGGCAAGGGCTCTAGGATAGTCTGCATGTGCTAGTGAAGCAGGAAATGGGATGAGTTAAAGGACGGAAGCTGACCAAAATATTTCAGCTGCAGGAGGCATGGGCAATGTTGACTCAGGCCTGAAGTGTCCCCAAGAGGCTTCCAGTGTCACAGTACAGGTCGTAGGGCACAGGGCTAGGTAGAAATGAGAAGATGCTAGAGTGAGGGACAAGATGAGGGTGGTAGCTAATGGTCCAACCTTCATACCTAGCTCACAGCCTTGGGCCTGTGGGAAGTCCAGGGTGGGAGGGAATCTTTCCCTTGCTCTTCCCGAGAGGACCCAGAGCAGGCTCGCACGCCCCCCACGTTACCACCTCCGCACCAGCCAGTCTGTTTTTCCTTGCTGTTTCTCCAGGTGAAACATCATAGGGCAAGAGTGATTTACTTTTTCTCTCCAAAGAACAGCCTAGAAGCATTGGCTTTAACTGAAGACTTAGTGAAACAGACAGGAATTACAATGCAGATAACGAAATTTAAAGTGGATAGTAGAGATCATCCTTTCAGAGATCCTTTCTGGAGGTTTCTTTCTTCCCACCTTTGCATTTAGCCCCCGTGCAGACCTCAGCTTCCTTCCCTCTTAAGACTTCTCCAGATGCTGATTCAGGGCCTCTACCTCCTCTGGGTCTTGAAAGGGGGAAGAATTTTCTTTTTCCTTTCTTCTAGGTTAACATAAAACAAAAACAAAAAGAGGTAACGAAAAGCTTGGCACATATACCAGTATCTGTAATCTCTGAAATTCTACATATTCCAAATCTGTGATTTAAGCAGGGAACATGGTATAATTTACTCGTTTTGTGCCTTAATTACCAGAATGTCTTGCAATAAAGTGGAGCAACTTAACATTATGCTAGATGGCCTCCAATTGCTGTGCTTTCTGAGTTGGTCTTATGTCTGCTTTTTATAATTGTTTGGTCTCTGCTCCTATTTTTTGCGCCTCATTTGCTTTGAACTGGTAAACCAGATAATTAAGCTTGTTACTGTGGAGTGCAAAATAAGGTTGCTAAATTTTGAGTGAGGGATTGAAGACAAATCCCATAAACAAAGGGAATTAGCTTTAACATTTGTTTTGGTTGTTTGGAGGTCTTTTTGCTTATATTTTCCCAGGCTTTGTTTTTAGTTGTATTCCAGATAGATGAGGTTAGCAGATAATGTAATGCTAGATTGGAGACTTGTGCTGTACACTCTTGAAGGGGATCAATAAAAATGGGACTTGAGAAAGGGACAAGGCTCTGGTGGGCATGGAAAGGGGAGAGAGCAAAGAAAAGCCCCCAAAACGGCTTCTGGCTTTGTTGACCATCAATATTGTGCCCAGGATGTGACGATCTATTATGGCCAAGGGCATTGTGGGCAGATGACCACCCAGAAAGACCGTCGTTGTGGTCCTGCTCTCCTCGTCTCACTGCCCTATTTAGTACTGGGCCTCCACGCTGTGTCTTTTCCATGCTCCATCCTTGGATCCCCAAATCAGACTCCATCCTTTGTCCTGACTTTGGTTTCTTACCTGGAGCTTCTTTTTCTGAAACTTACAAAAACATATATTCTAATCCCTTCCTGGCTCATGCTGACTCCAGCCTTCATAGCAATGTCCCAAACCAATCGCTACTTTTGGGTCTGATGTCTTGGCACCCACTTGGGCCTGAGGAGCCCATGAGGTTCCTGGGCTGGGATAAAATCACACGGGACATGTGTCACCTTCCTCACTTGGGCAATGGAGTTTGATACCGTCCTTCCACTTCCTGAGAGAAGAAAACACAAGTCTTGGGGAAGAAAGACTCATGTCCAGAGGCAGGTGCATTAGTAGCCCAGGAGAGTTCCACACATAAGCTCAAGTTTCAGGGGAGGTCAAGTCCAGAGGCTGCGAGGGCAGGATCTTACTTGGGGAGCCCCTTTTCTCCCCTCTATCCCTATCAGTATTGTAAATTGATCTTTTAAAAGCCATTTAAGAAAAGGGTGGTGTGGTGGGGAGCATTGAGGCCAGGATCCTAAAAGAAAATTTAAATTCCTGTTGTATTGTCAGCAAAAGGGGAAGATGTCCTTCCAGTGTTCACAAGGGAGGCTCCTTACTGGCCACTTAGCCTTCTGTGAGCAAGTGGGGTCCTACTGGTCCAAGGCAAGGTCTTCCTGCAGGCAGAAGATTTGTTAGCAACACCAGGGGAGGATTTGGTTCAGAGACATCCCCCTGCCTTTGGGGCCCAGATGATGAGGAGGCCCCTGTTCTCATTTACTGCCTAGATAATTTCAAAATATAGTTTAGACCACTGCTGCCCAATAGAACTTTTTACAAGGATGGAAATGTTCTATGTCTGCCACTAAAAGAATCCTCCTTAACACACTAAGTTATTGGGGAGCTGGGTTGGGGACCACAGTTGGGTACCACAGATGGTACTTGCTAGAGTAGCAGCACTCAGTTTTCATTAAACACCCTGTTTCTCAGGATCTCCTGGTTAGATCATCACTGACCAACCATCCTGTGGAAGATACATCTCCATCCAGCTAGCTGTGAGGCCAGTGGGCTGACCTGGCCAAGCGATGGCTCCCAGCACACTCTCAGCACCTGTGCTCGCAGCTCACATCCTGAGCTGTTCTGCTCTGCCCTGTTTGCACCCCACGTCCTGTGTGCTCCCTGATCTCCCTCAGTTTCTGACCACCTTCCATCTTTAACTCAGTGAGAGGAACCTTGGAAAATTTGTACTTTATAATGTGTAAAAGAGAAACATCAAACAGAAGGGTCTCTAAGGCCAAAGCCATTTGCCCAGAGGTGGACTGGATGATTTATCAGAGTCTTCCAGGCCTGACATGATAATTGGGATCCTAACAATAATATGAATGGAAATAACCAGTCCTGCCCTTCTGCTAGAAGAGTACAGAGAGAGAATACATGCAAAATTACTTGGAAAAGTTAAAAATGCTATAAAACGTGAAGTATTATAGCTATCAAATCCTTGCTTTCCTCCTGAGCAGACCATCAATAAGTGCTGCTAACTTTATCACTCCCTTCCTGCCTTTTATTTTCTCTTCCTTCTTTCTTCTGGGCCGAGTATAGTGCACCTGACCCAAAAGTGCCGTGGGTTGAATGCGTTTTCTTCTCACTGCTTCCTTCTCAGGGTCTCTATCAAAGTTCATCTGCTTTCTTCTTTTGTCTACAAGAGTCACGTTCAGAAATAGTTGGCTTCCTAGCTGGTGTGAAGAAACCACTTTAAAATTACTTGATGGAATAAAAAAAAATTTTAGGCTCTGAAAACCCACAAGGCTTTGTGCAACCTGTTGGCCATTTCCTTAAAGCACTTATGAGGGAGCGTTAAGAATCAAATACCAGAAATGGCTGCAGCAAACACATCCACCAAAGTCAGACAGAGCAAATGATGGTGCACCAGGGGAACTGAGGGTGACTTTAAATGTCAACAAGTTTTTGGGAAAGAATCGTAGAGGGATTTTTCTTCTATTTTTTAAAAATACAGTCTTATTGAGATATATTCACATACTGTATAATCATCCACAGTGTACAATCAGCTGTTCACAGCACCAGCATATAGTTGTGCATTCATCACCACAATCAATTTTTGAACATTTTCCTTACTTCAAAAAAAAAAAAAAAAAAAAGTAAAGAAGAATACTCAAAGCATTCCATCCCCCCATCCCACCTTATTTTTCATTCAATTTTTGTCCCCATTTTTCTACTCATCTGTCCATACACTGGGTAAAGAAAGTGTGAGCCACAGGGTTTTCACAATCACACTGTCACACCATGTAAGCTACATTGTTATACAGTCGTCTTCAAGAATCAAGGCTACTGGGTTGCAGTTTGACAGCTTCAGGTATTTCCCTCTAGCCCTTCCAACACACTAAAAACTAAAAATGGATATCTATGTATCGCATAAGTATAGCCCCCAGAAGGACCTCTTGACTCCATTTGAAATTTCTCAGCCACTGAAATTTTCATTTCTCTTCCCCCTTTTGGTCAAGAAGGCTTTCTCAATCCCATGATGCTGGGTCCAAGCTCATCCCCAGAAGTCATGTCCCCCGTGGCCAGGGAGATTTACACCCCTGGGAGTCATGTTCCACATAGTGGGGAGGGCATGAGTTTACCTGCAGAGCTGGTTTAGAGAGAGAGAGGCCACATCTGAGCAACAAAGAGGGATTTTTTTTTTTTTTTTCACTGAATATCACCAAGAATGTACTTTAAAAGGTAACCAGAAAATTTTCCTCCTTAGTATTTTACAATACAGAGCAAGAATTGTAGCTGAGCACATGCTGACGGTGCAGAACACAAACAAAGGAAATTCTTCATAACTCATTTATTTTGCAGGACTTAGAGAGGCTGAGTGACTGTTAGAAATGACAGCTCTCCTTGGTATTCCATTTCCTGTGGTATTTTAAGTGAGGAAATGTCTTTCTGGGAATATTTACACAACAGTAATAAAGCAGTGTTCAGCTTCCGATGAAAAAACCAGAGCTGATTAAAATATTTACAAAACATGAATTGGATTTGAAAGTCTTGTTGAACTATTTTCTTCTCCATGTGGATCTGAAAGAGGACAGAGGTGGAGGTGAGAGGGAGGGGATCACCCAGGTGCTCAGGTCAGGGCTCCTGAGCTCTTGGGCCATCATGTCCCTGGCTGGGTCTTTGCTTTGTGTGACAGAAATTCAGAGACAGTCTCATAAAAACCAAATTCCCAGGAGCCCTATCCATATGGATAAGCCACATCCCTGCAGGCAGAGGGACCTCAGAGCCATCTCCTGGGGATTGTGGGCAAGAAGGTGGAGAAGTACCTGGCATCTGTTGCCCATGGCTATGGTCCTTGACCTTCCCCTCTGGTCTGTCTGTGGCTTCCTATGGCTGGAAGTCCCTGGCTGGACCATCTGAAGGACCCAACTCTTCACCTTCACCTCTGTAGCCAGCGTTACCTAGGTTTCCCATCAGAATCCACCCCTCTGCACTCCATGCCGTGATCCCAAATGAACTTACAGTCTGCAGGAAGATGTGTCTGGACTTGGAGGGAGAGAAGGGACCCTGGTGATTGTTCTGGTGCCAGAGTCTGAATTCTAACTGAGTGGGTGCTCCCTTCTGAGCTTGGAGCCAAGGCTCTAGGGTGGGTCGTCTACACTTGCTCATGGCAGGGGGCTCAGCAGGTCTTCCCTCTCTGCTGGCCAAGATGCCAGCAAGATGTGGGAGCTGCCTGGTTAGTCAAAGCACCCAGTGCTCCCTGGGGCTTCATAAAAATTACTGGTGCTTTGGTCCTCCCTTTTCACTCTTTCTTCTCTCATAAACAACATCCTCAAGAAAGACAGGGGAGCTGCATTTGCAGAAGTCTAGTGGCCAAAGCAGCTGAAACCATTATATACATCCCAACTAATCCGACTTTCCTGAACCCGCTTAGCCTTACACAGTCAAGGCCAATGTCCGCAGCATACATTGGGTGTCGTAGATGCATATCAATTCTGGTCTTCTCTGCCCTGTAACTGGTCTGAAGAGGTCACCTATCTAGCTTGGGGATGGGAGTTGCTCACTATCAAAATTGTTTCCATCTTTCAAAGTTCAGAGTCTACTCTGACGGTGGCTGAACCATGGCAACTGGGAAGACCAAGATGGATCTAGAAGCCCAGCTCAGGCTAGCCATGTGGACTGTTATTTGGTTTATAATGATATGTTTAGTATGTGTAGTATATATTATATATACTATATATTTTTTGGATGGTGAGGTTGTGTGGGAGAACGCCGGTGGACGCTTTGCACATTTTATCTATCACCTTACCTGGAAGGCAGGGATGTGTAATATTAACATTTTCATTTATTTGTTCATTAACCAAACAATCATTTATTAAATGCCTAAAAGTGTAGAACACTGTGCTAAGAACGGAGATGGGGTTTGGGCACAGAAAGGCAGAAACAGACGTGTGCCGTCTTCCAGGATCTCAGAACCTATGGGGGAAAGAGGCCTGTAATTTACCAGATTTTACGTCTGACAAAAACTGTGTCGAGAGAGGTATAGAATAAGTAATGTGGGTGTTCTGATGAGGAAAAGATTAATTCTGTCTGAGATGACTAGGGACGATGACCCTCAGGAGGTAACCTTCGAGTTGGCTTTGAGGGATGAATAGAGTATCATTTCAATGGTTATAAAAATAATTAGGCTTGGCACCAATTATATTTGTAAGGCAGTTTCTCACTAACAGTTGTTGCACATACTTTGTCTCATTAATTGGAACAATACTTTGCAAGGTTAAGTAAGGTGATATTATTTTTTTTTCCACGTAAAATTGAGGCCTAGAGATCTTTAATGACCTGCCTAAGGTGACCCACTTATTTAGTGGGGGAAATAGATCTGGAACTGATATCTTGCATCTCCAAGTACTGGTGGGGAGCCCTTTCTGCCCCTTTGCTTTCAACAGGCTGACCAGAGGTGTGTTCCTCATTACACTCATTACAAATATAAATTCTTGGACCCCATTCCACATCTGCTGAAGCAGAAATGCTGGGGGTGGGGCCCAGCGATCTGGGTTTGCACAAGCCCTTCAGGTGATTCTGATGTGCCTGCAAGTTTGAGATTCCCTGGCATAGATGATCCAAATAACTCAACTTTGGGGATTCTCATAAATTAAAATAGTTGATAGGAAAGCATGAGAACTTACTCCTAAAAAAAACCCCAAAACCCAATCAATCCTTACAATCTCAGCATTAGTTACATTGGGTTTTCCTTTTTTGTGTGTGAGGTTTTTTGTCAAGCTTGGTGATGTGGCTAGGGTTGGAACAAGTTTGGTGTGAAAATTGCATATACATACTTTCTTTTTTATTGTATGATTCCATTTAAATAAAATTTCCAGAATAGGGAAGTCTATATTACTGTTAACTATAGTCCATAGCTTGCATTAAGTGTATTTTTTCCCATATTCTACCTTGTATTAGTGACATACATTTGTTATAATGCATGAAGAACATTCTTATATTGTACTATTAGCCACAGTCATCATCCACAACAGGGTTCATGGATTTTTATGGTCCCATGTTTTATCCTCTAAGTTTCATTCTAGTAATACATGGGACCCAAAACATCCCCTTCCAACCATAATCACACCTATAATTCAGCTCTGTTAATTACACTCACAATAATATGCTACTGTCACTACTATCCATTTCCAAACATTTACAATCAACTGAATTAGAAATTCTGGAAATAAAGTATCTGCCCCCCACTCTCTACCCCATTCTATCTCCAACGTTCTAGATGCTAACTCTATGAGTTTGCTTATTATAATTAGTTCATATAGTGAGATCATACAATATTTGTCCTTTTGTGTCTACCTTATTCACTCCACATAATGTCCTCAAGGTTCATCCATGTTGTCACATGCCATCAGGACTTCATTCCTTCTTACAGCTGAATATTATTCCATCGTATATATATCCAGTTTTGTTTATCCATTCATTGGTTGATGGACTTTTGGGTTACTTCCATCTTTTGGCAATTGTGAATAATGCTGCTATGAACATGACCCGGCAATGTCTGTTCGAGTCCCTGCTTTCATTTCTTCTGGTGTATACCTAGTACTGGGATAGCCGGATTTATGGTGAGTCTAAACTTGGCTTCTTAAGGAACTGCCAAACTGTCTTCCACAGCAGCTGCACCATTTTGCATTCCCACCAGTAGTGAATGAGTGTCCTTATTTCTCCATATCCTCTCCAATACTTGTAGTTTTCTGCTTTTAAAAAAATAGTGGCCATTCTAGTAGGTGTGAAATGATTATCTCACTGTAGTTTTGATTTGCATTTCCCTAATAGCTAGCGATGTTGGGCATCCTTTCATGTCATTTTTGGCCATTTGTATTTCCTCTTTTGAAAAATGTCTATTCAAGTCTTTTGCCCATTTTTAAACTGTGTTGTCTTTTTACTGTTGAGTTGTAGGATTTCTTTATATATTTTGGATGATACACCCTTATCAGATATATGTGGTTTCCAGATATTTTCTCCAATTGAGTAAGCTGCCTTTTCACTTTCTTGACAAAATCCAGCTCCTTTTTTTTTTGTTTTTTTTTCTCTTGGAGAATTTTAATATTTTTCATTTCTTATTATAAAACCAAGGATAATTTTATACATTTTTGTACATAGATTTAACATGTAGGGCAATCTGGTTTTTTTTCAAATTCAGTTTTATTGAGATATGTTCACATACCATATAATCATCCACAGTGTATAATCAATTGTTCACAGTACCATTATATAGTTGTATATTCAGCACCACCATCAATTTTTGAACATTTTCATTATCACACACAAAAAAGAATACAAATAAAAGTTAAAGTAAAAAAGAACACCAAAAACATCCCATACCCTTCTCTCTCCCTATTATTCATTTACTTTTTGTTCTCATTTTTCTGTTCATCTGTCCATACACTGTATAATGGGAATGGGAGCCACAAAGTTTTCACACACAGTCACACAGTGTAAGCTATATAGTCATACAATCATCTTCAAGAATCAAGGCTACTGGGTTGCGGTTTGACAGCTTCAGGTATTTCCTTCTAACTATTCCAATACACTAAAAATTAAAAAGGGATATCTATATAATGCATAAGAATAAACTCCAGAATGACCTCTCAACTGTATTTGAGATCTCTCAGCCACTGAAACCAGCTCCTTTCTTGATTAAAACACTTTGAAAAATAGGAAAACAAGGGAACTTCTTCAACATGATAAAGAGCATAAAGGAAAAAGCCATAGCTAACATCATACTCAATGGTTAAGGACTGAAAACTTTCCTTCTAACATCTGGAACAAGACAAGGATGCCCACTGTCACCACTGTTATTCAACATTGTGCTGGAAGTTCTGGCCAGAACAGTTAGGCAGTTTGGTCTGTCAGGATTTATTCTGTTTGGAGCATGCTGCACCCTTGCTCATGTATATTTACGTCTTTCATAAGAGTTGGGAAATTTTTGGCCACTCTTCCCTCAAATATTCTTTCTGCCCCTTTTCTCTCTTCTCTTTCTGAGACACCCATAATATGTATGTTTGTGGGCTTCATGTTGTCATTCAAATCCCTGAGACATGCCCATTTTTTTTTTTTTTCCATTTTTTTCTCTATCTGCTGTTCTGTGTGTAAGATTTCAATTGTCTTCTAGTTCACTGATTCTTTCTTCTGGCTGTTCAAATCTGCTGTTGTATGCCTCTAGTGTATTTTAAATCTTTTCTATTGTGACTTTCATCCCCATAATAATTTGTTATTTTTTTTAATACTTTCAAGTTCTTCTTTATGCTCACCTAGTGTCTTCTTAATATTCTTTATCATGTTAGCCATATTTTCCTTCGTCTCCTTGAATTGATTTAGGTGATTTATTTGAATATTTTGATTAGTTGTTCCAAATTCTGTGTTTCCTCCAAAGTTTTAATTTGTTCCTTTGACTATGCCATATCTTCCCATTTCTTAGAAAGGTTTGACAATTTTTGCTGATGTCTATGTATCTGATTATGTTGATGAGTTTACTTGAAGTTCAGTTTCTCTCTTTTGCTTAGGGTTTTATTGTTGATTGGCTCTGTATTAAGTCTTGTCTCTGACACTTGGTTCAACTTATTCTAGACCTTTAGAATAGCCTGTGTTTAAATGATCAGATTTTTTCAGCTCTTCTTCATCTGATTTTTATGATTGCACTTTTTTGTGCAACTGTTTCCCCTCCCTGAGCAAGCTTCCTTTTCTCTGGGAATCTTGATCTGTTCTGTTTCTTTGTTTGTTGTTTTGTTTTGTCTCTATAATTTTTGAAGCCTTCTTTCATTGTCTCTAGCTGCTTTTGCCTGGAAGGCACATTCTGGGAGGAGGGTCCTCCCAGAGATGCTTTCCCAAGCTGGTATTTCCCAGTCCAAACAGGACCAGGGTGCAGACCAGTTCCACAGAGCCCTGAGCCTTTTGACCACTCCCTGAAGCTGCACTTTCCTGGCCTGTCCAGCAGATGGCACCCTCCAGCAAACTTCTTCTTGCAGCCCAAGGAAGCCCTTTTTCCTTACACCTCCACTGGCCCCACATCTGTCAGGGTTGAAACAATATCTGTGGCAGGCCCTGTTTGGGCCAGGCTAAAACAGCAGTTCAGAGCCAGGACCCAGAGATCTAAATTCACCGAGCAGAAGCTGTGATCAGTACTCTACTGTGTGTCCCCCACCCCCAATTCTTAGGAAAGAGGGCTTCCATGTCCTTCTCCATCCACCACAGCCAGCCAGGAACGGGACCCCAGGCAGCGCACCTCGAGAGGGGGGTGGGCACAGGTAGCTGCTGTGGAGTGACCCACTCACAGTTCTTAACCATGGTTTCTCAGCCTCTTCGTCCTGCTCTCCCCTGGGTGCTGCACAGTGCTCCCCTAGCCTCTGGAGCCCCCACACAGTTGATTCGGACAGTTTTTTCCTGTCCATTAGCTGTTTTTGGAGAAGGAGTGAGTCCTGGAGTTCCCCACTCTGTCATCTCCCCCGGAAGTTCTCCCAATACTTCTTTCTAATTGGGAAAACTCAGATATATTCAAAGTCAGAATGTGGAATCCAGTCTGCAAATGTCAAGGTCTCCCAGGACTGCAATAATAAGTAATAAATTGCTTCAGAATATAAAGAGTTAGTGGTAAAAGACGGCCCAACCCCGAGAACTTCTGAATCTGCTCCTGAGGACATGCAGTTTCCGAAGAGATTTCATTTAAAAATGGGAGAGAGTTGGTGTCATGGCATTTCATTCTTCTGGGTATTCTGTGAGAAAAAATCAAGAGGGATGAGGGTATTCTGTTACCATGACAACCTGGAGAGGCCCAGACTTGCTGATGAGCCTGTGGAGCTGACAATGCTTGGCATCCTGATTCTAGACAAGAAAAACGGGCCTGTTGCAGCTTGGGGATTGGATAGCGATGAATACTCTTTTATTCCCTTATAGTTATCCCACACTGCCTGAGTAAAAAAAAAAAAAAGTTTGTTAAATTAAGCATCGTGCACAGAGACTTTGTCCGTAACCGATGAACATCTATTTGTACATTTCCCCTTACCTGGAAGTCCCTCCCCTTCCCTTGTCTACATTGTATTTCTCCATCACCTCCTGTCTCCCAGCCCACTTCCTCACTGACTGGCCCTCAAGGGCTCCGGCACTCATTCAGTCCCATTTTGTAAAATTCTTTATACACAAATGCTATCTATTTGAGGGGGGAAAAAGACAATCGATTTTCCTTCCCTGTGCCTACAGGGCCTAAATAACAAAGATATCCATAATACTTTTTTTTTTCTTTTCCTTTGAGAATAATAATAGCTAAAATTTATTGATTCCTTATTGATGTACTACACTAGGGCTACTTCCAGTGTGGTTGAAGTCCAGCAATATCACCTGGGAACTTGTTAAAAATGCAAAATTGGGAGCCCTAATCCAGACTTGCTGAATGAAAAGCTTTGGGAGGTGGGGTCCAGGAACTGACTTTTTAACAAGCTCCCCTGGCAATGCTGATAGAATTTTTTTTAAACTGTTTTTTTTAAATTCAATTTTATTGAGATATATTTACATACCATACAATCATCCAAAGTGTACCATCAGTTGTTCACAGTACCATCATATAGTTGTGCATTGATCACCCCAATCTATTTTTTGAACATTTTCCTTGTACCAGAAAGAGTGAAAATAAGAATAAAAAATAAAAGTAAAAAAGAAGACTCAAATCATTCCCCCACAACCCTATTTTTCATTTAGTTTTTTGTCCCCATTTTTCCACTCATCCATCCATACACTGGATAAAGGGAGTGCGATCCACAAGATTTTTACAGTCACACTGTCACCCCTTGTAATCTACATTGTTATACAATCGTCTTCAAGAGTCAAGGCTACTGGGTTGGAGTTTGGTAGTTTCAGGTATTTACTTCTAGTTATTCCAATACATTAAACCCTAAAAAGAGTTATCTATATAGTGAATACGAATGCCTACCAGAGTGACCTCTCAGCTCCGTTTGGAATCACTCAGTCACTGAAGCTTTATTTCATTTCACATCCCCCTTTTGTTCAAGAAGATATTCTCAATCCCACGATGCTGGGTCACGATTCATCCTCAGGAGTCATATCCTGCATTGCCAGGGAGATTTACACTCCTGGGAGTCAGGTCCCATGTAGGGGGAAGGGCAGTGAGTTCACCCACCGAGTTGAATGCTGATAGACTTTTGATGTTGTTGTGGATGATTATTCCTTGACTTGCCAAAACAGAGAAGGACTGTGTATCCCTGTAGGGTTTGGAGGCATAACTCAAGGTGGGGGGTTGGAGGAAGGCATACCCATTTGTGAAGGCTTCTGTTTTATCTTAAAACTTTATATGAATTGTGCTTTTGACTCAATAATTTATCTGGGTTTACTTTGAGATAAAATGATTTTTCTGTCAGCATGCACTGGAAAACACCAGTTCCGAGAACAGTATCTGACACACAGGAGGCACACAATCAGTATTTGTTGACCCATCCGCTGTCTCAGCCACAGGAGCCTCTTCTGTGCCGCTGTAAGCCCCAAGCCCAGTTGGGGCCAGCACACCTTCCCCAGGACCCTTCTCTTGACATCTGCTGGAAAACTGTTAGGACAAATCTATGATAGCTAGAATGTAAATGGGGCCCCCTGGAGTTGTGCAATATCCAGTGTGCTCAAATGCACCTCTGGCCCCAGCCTCCTAGCTCGTCTTTCCTCGGATGAACCAAGCCAGCAGGAAAGCTGCATTCAGGCTCACAGGTGACAGTGGTTGCTCCTTGGCTGAGCTGTAATCTAAGCAGAGGCCCTGAGTCCTGGAGAGCCAGGCTGCAGCAGGCAGTGCTTCTGCAGGGCAAGCCTTGGCTAAGGGGTTCCTGTGTAACTGGGGGTGTTCCCTGCAAGGCAGAGTGAAGGAGGGACCATGGTCTGTCTTCACAGACAGTGAGATTTTTATTTCTAATGGAATAAAACCTCTAGGCCTGCACTTGTAAATAAATTAATAATTAAAAACATTCCCACAAAGAAAATTTCATGACCAATGGCTTCACTGGTGATTTCTAGCAAACATTTAATATATAAACCAATTTTATATAAACTCTTTCAGAAATCAGAGAAGGAGGGAATATTTCCCAACTCTTTTTATGAGACCAGCATTACCCTGATATCAAATCCAGACGCATATTACGAGAAAAGGAAACTACAGACCAACACTCCTCTGAGCATAGCATAAATCCTTAACAATTAGCAAATCAAATCTAACAATATTTAAGAAAAGATAATATACACCATAACCAAGTGGGGTTTAATTCCAGGAATGTAAGTTTGGTTTAACATTAAAAAAAAAAAAAGATTACACTTAGTCACATTAATAGGATAAAGGATAAAAATCAACTGATCATCTCAGTAAACGCAAAAAAACATTTGACAAAATTAAGATGCATTCATGATAACGGAACTTTTTCAACACAAAAAAGGTATCTTCAAAAAAATCAACTGAATGAAACTTCTTCACTCTTTGCTCACAGATCTACAGTAATACTCATAGGTAACATTTATTGAATGCTTACTATGTGCCAGACCCTAATACAAATTCTATCCAGGCCTCACCTCATTTTATCCTCTTAATAACCCTGTGAGATATGTGATGCTATTATCCCATCTTGAGGACAGGGAAATGATACACAGAGATGTCAACTAACTTACTTAACATTATTCAGCTACTAAGTGGCAGAGTCAAGACAGTCTGACTCTAGGGCTCATGAACTTATACTCCCTTCCTGATACTCCCATCAGCCATCTGGGGTTTGACTTTGTAAATTAAACCGAAGGGCAAGAGTCTAAGGCAGATGTTTAACCGTGGCCGTGCAGTAGAAATGCTGATAGTGTTTTCATGGCACGCAAGGCTGCAGAAGTTGTACTCAACTGTACGTGAGGGGCCTGCATTTTAGGCTCCACCCCCTGAGATTCTGATTCTGTGACACTAGGGTTAGGTCCAGGCATGTGCATTTTTAAAAAACTCCACGGGTTGGGGGAGAGAAGCAATAGAGTGAGGACCCTCTGAAGTGACCCTGGACTGGGTACCTGCACTTCAGGAAGTTTTGTCTCTGAGTGTCCTTTCCCAAAGATATTACTCCCTAATCGCCTTGTTGAGGGTCAGTCTCAATCATGCATTCTCTGCTCATTGCACACCTACTATTCATTGTCTGATTCTTTCTAAGGCTGATTTTGTTCAGGGTGGCCATGTGCCCGACACACAATTTATATTCCCCGGTCTTCCTTGCAGCTGAGGGATGTCTCAGAAAGTTTTGCTTTCATGATATAGGCAGAGACTCTGCCATCCTTGCCAGGTCTGGCTTTTTCCTGCTTCCTGGCACGTAGAGCAGACTTTGGGGGACTTGTGGTGACTACACTTAGGGGAGAAGAGCCAGAAGCTAGGAAGGGACTCAGCATGGATGTCACGGTGGTATTTCTGCAGCAGCTTTGGATTCCAACTTCCAGATTTCTTCATATGTAAGAAAAAAAATAAGCTGCTCAGATTTCGTGTTTGTGTCTCTGTTACAAATGGCCAGACTCAACTGCTTGTTGCTGTGACATGAGAATGTGCTCTCTACCAGACTCTGTATTGCTGCTGGGGGTATAATGGTGACCAGGACAGGGTCTTTCCTTCAGGAAGCTCACAGTCTGGTCAAGAAGGCAGATGCTGGAGAAAACAAGAGTAACACACCGTGATAAAGGCTGCTGCTGAGGCAGCACTGGCTGTCAGGGAGGACCAGCTTGGAAGACTTCACCAAGAGAGATGCTTTTATTTGGCTTCACGGTTCATGTACTTAAGTAGTTCTTTGCTTCCTTCCTGTCTCCTTCCCTGAGCTGTAAGCTCCATGAGGGCAGAGCCTGTGTCCGTCTTGTTCACTGCGTCTCCAGTGTGTACCCTCCACCAGCGACTCCCTCTCTTCCTTGCCAGTTGAACCTTAAATTTGTGCCTGGAGGACTGTGCCCATCCCCAAGGGATGAACCACAACTATTTAACCAACGAGGCAATCCCATTATCCTTCGGCAGTGATTGGTCTATGGGACCTAATCCTGATCTTCCAGGGGTTTCTGGAAAGATCTCTCCTCTTAACAAAAAGAGCATGCTTTTTTTGTCCATAATCCTTTCCTTCCTGCTTAGGATGCTGTTTTATATGGTTGTGACACTTGGTGCTGTGAAAACCATCTTGAAACCAGAAGGGGAGACACAGCTGATTCGCCGAGGGTAATAGAGCCAAAAGATAGAAAGGTCCTGTCTCCCTGCTTGGCGGGGCTCAGCTGGGATTGTCTATGTCCACACTTCTGATTCTGTGAGATAATTAAATGTCTTCATCATTTAAGCCACTGTTTGCCAGGGATTCTGTTACACGCTGCCAAATAAATTCGAACCGATATACTGACACAGAATCTAGGACGTGGTGAGAATGTCTAATGAATGAATAATTCCGAGGATAGACATGCCCTCACCACAACCCCAAGATTCCCTAAGAAAGGGGGATTTACCTTACAGATAGCCATGCTCAATCCCTGCATTCCGCAGAGAGAGCAATGATTCCATTATGAGTGACTTGAATCCCTCAAAAGTTAATTAATCCTATTTAGAGGCCAGCCACTTCCCAGCTGATTAGCTTTTTTTGCTCGGTTCCCAGTGGAGTGTCACTGGCTGGGAATGTGCACCATCTGCTGAGTTTCAGGCAGGCCACACCAACAGGCAAATGGTCTGTCCCAAAAAAGACAACAAGGCTACTCGTCTCTGGGAAATTCCTCAATCCCAAACCTCCTGCCTACAACTGCAGAATTGAGGACCCTGAAGGATACCTAAGCACCCCAGAATGAGTGGCAGTCTCAGGGGCCTTCAGGAGGCTCTGAGTGCTAAAGCTGGGTCCCCACAGACCACTGAATGTGCTCCTCCTCTGACACTGGGGACACTGCCTGCGCTGACCTCTGTCCCCAAGCTAAGGCTGGCCCCAGGCAAGCCAAGGGACAGCTGCATTCACTTCTACCCCCAGAACACCCCTGGAAAAACAGCTCAGCAAAACCTCACAGTGATGCTCCTCTCCTCTTTACATAAGCACGCAGGCATGTGGCACATCCTTATCTTGGGGGTGAAAAAGGTCATAGTTCTCCATTTCATATCCTGTCCCCTTCCTCCCCAGCCACACCTGCCATAGCTGCTGTTCTTTTGCCTCTTTTCCCTAACCAGGGGTCTCTGGTTTGAATCCCAGTAGGATCCCAGTTCAAAACCTGCACATTTGCAACCACTCCTGGCTACCTGCACACTGAAAGCCAGAGGGAACATCCAGCCGGAGCACTAGGGAAAGTCACTGCTTACGTACATGCCTGGGGGCCCTCCTCACTTCAGTGGAGATTGCTTTCCAGATTCTCTGTCCATCTTAAGCCCCAACATCCTTTCCACTGACACTCCAATTTGACCACTTCCGTGTACCCTCGGCACCAGTGTCAACACTACCCCAGCATCCTATTCACCCCATCATGCAAACCCCTCACTGTTACCCTCCCTTCCCCACCTACTCGATTTTGGGCTCCCTTTTTTCCCCACTTTACCAAGTTACTGAGTGGAAAACTCCTACGTAATCTCTATCCCTTCTGATTTAATGACCCAGTTATGACCTCTTTACCCCTGCTGAGATCTTTCTGGAACACAACTTCTCAAATTGGTTCATTATCTCCATGCTGTAATCATTAGCAATAAGTTACTACTTGGCCTGTGGCTTGAGTGGATCCGCCTTTTCTATAGGCTTCCCCTGGGGCAGGAGGTGAGGCCAAAGTGAGTTTTGAGACCTACAAAGTTAAGGACCTGTCCCTGGATTCTGGGGACCCCACAAAAGTGTCCCTGGGTGAGGAGGCCTTGTTCACCTGCCCCCTCAGATGTCTCTCTTCCTCTTGGACTTGAGCCCAGCAAAACTGGGTCTGTGCTATGCATGACCAGATAACCATCAGAATCTAAATCCCCTTACAAGACTTCATTTTAATGTGATGAGCATCAGAGCCGTGACTGGATGTGATGAGAATTTAGGATTGGAGCACAAAAGGAGGCTCTCCTATAGAGACAGGCAAGCTCATCCCTGGAGAGTAAGGAATTTAGAGAAAATGCCACATTGAAATGAAGCTGCATGCACACCGCCTTCCCTTTCGGGTCAAGCAGCCTGAGAGAGTTGGCCATTCCTGGTCTAAAGCCTTTTTTGTAACTAAGCACTTAGAACCAGAGTTAACAAATGTCTTTTTAAAATTGCCTCCTACCGAGGCACTGTTGATGACAGTTGTTGTTGAGAAGCAATTTGGCCAAATGCGTCAGGAGCTCCAGTTATATTTTAACATCATTAGACACAGAAATTCCACTTCTGGGAATAAATCTGAAGGAAATAACCCCAAATAAGGAAAGAAAGTAATAAACACAAAAATATTTACTGCAGCCCTATTCTATAAAAGGGAAACATTGGAACCACTTAACTACTCAATGATGGGAGGATGATTAATTAAATCATACTATATTCCCTTGATGAAATATTACACAGTCATGAAAATTTTAATTATGGAGACTATGGCAACATAGTAACATAATGATTTGAAATTTTATGCACACTGTTGATTGCAGTGCCCTAAAAAATATATATTCATATAAACAAAGAATGGAAGGGAGGGCATAAAGTGGGAAATAGCTGGGCTAAGGTAGTGGAATTATTGATGATTTAAAATTTTTATATTTCACTGGAGGTAATATTGCTATACTAGTTTTTTGTAATATGTAAAATGAAAACATAAAATGCAAATACTCTAAGAATGCCTGAAAAATGGGGTGAGAACTAACATTCATGGAGGGGCTATTATGTTTCATCTACTAGACTAGATATTATTTCATACATATTACCTGATATAATTCTCATTTGTCTCCTAAAAGGTAAATATTTCTTTTTGTATTTTTATGTATGCGGAAACTGAGGCTGAGAGAAGCTGATTGAGGATGAATAAGGTGGGGGTGGGGGTGGTTCAGATAAACATTTAGCCTGATTCCTAACTGCCCAGCAGTAGGACAATAAAGGAATGTCAGGAATTTGGGAGTCCGTTCTATTCACTGGCTACATGAGATGATAAGGGCTAGTTCTCTCCTTGGCTCATTTTCTTGTGCTCCTTTCCTGGCAGAGAAATGGGGGAGGAACTATTGCCAGTACCCAGTGGACCTGGTTGAGGGTCTGAGAGGGCTTCCAGTCCAGATGGATGACACCTTTTAGTCATCACTTCCACCCTTGGGGAGACAGAATGCGGCTGTGCAAGTCCACATGTGGATTCTCAAACACACGTTTCTTGGAGACAGCCCAGACCTGGTGATGCAATAGGTGGCCTAAAATGCCTGGATATCAGTTATGGAGTCCAAGATAAGAGGGGAAAAGAAGTGAGGTTAGTAGGGAGCTGAGAAGGTGATGGAAGAGAGAGATAGAGGAATCCAGGGAAGTCAGAGAGCAGATGTTGTGGGATTGAGGCCATGAGACACCTTGAAGGATAAGACCTGATGGCTGGAGTTTAAGGTTTCCGGACAATGACACATTTCAGGTTGTGACTCTGGAAATGCATGCCTAAAGCAGAGTGGGGTGGAGTGATCTATGTAGCTAAACTGGTCTAGCTGTAAGGCAAGTGTGCAGGATGGTTCATCAATACGGATGATAGAGACTTCAGTGAAGATGATCATAAAATGAATCATCATAATAGCTAAACTTATTGAGCAGTTATGGGCCAGGCAATCTTCTAAGCACTTTACATACATTAACTCATTTAATCTTCTACCAGTCTTATGATGCAGGTGTAATTCCTTCATACCTATTATACCTTTGAGGACACCAAGGCACAGAGAAGTGAAATATTATATTCAAAGTCATTGAGCTAGTTACCACTGAGCTAAATTGAGGTGTGAGGCCAAAGGTGGGAGGTATGCAGAGGGAAGGAAGAAAGGCTCACCAGGTTAATCAACAAGATCAGATGGGTAAATCTGGGTGATCAGTGAATGCCAGATGTGAGATGATGGCCTCTTTGCCTCTCACCCAGAGGAAGACAAAAACCTATGGTGTGAGTTTCAAGGGATGCACAAGTTTTGTATAAAGATGGAAGAGGAGTGATGTGGAATCAGGAATGGGGCACTGGGTGACTGTCCGTTCCACCTTGCAGTCCTGCAGTGAACTGTGTGTGGGGGAAAGAGCTGTATCCATCTGAGAAGGTTGTGATGTGGCAGAAGCCTCAAGCCAACTGTAGGTGCAGGCTGGGAAGGGTGCCTTGAAGACCCTCTGCTGCAGACTGACTCCCTTGAGTCAGAGGTACAGGCAGGTCTGAATTTTTCTCCTGATCTACCCTTCAGGGATGGCCTGAGTCCCCAGCCTGCCCCTGTTCCATGGAAGAAATGAGATATTGGTCAAGTTCTTCTTGGTTGTAGCAGTCTAGGTCCAATCAGGTGATATGAACCACCCAGTATATTAAAAAGGATAAGTTTAATATGAGAATTATTAACTATGATAAAAGAGTTCATTTAAGATATAAGGAAACTACATGGCATCCTAGGGCTGAGGGAGAGCACCCAAGAAAGGATGAATTTGGAAGGGTTCCAGACCTCATTGGAGAACGTGTAGCTCAGCCCACCAGATAGCAGAGAAGTTTGCTGGTTTGGCCAGGCCATGGCTGGTCTGGAGTTGCCAGGTGAGCATTAGGGAACCCGCTGGAGTACAGGCAGGGGAGCAGGCCATCAGCACCTTGTGGGTTTGCAGTGGGAATCTGAGTGCCAAAAGGGGCAGGAGATCTTTGGAGCATGTGGGCTACATGTGAGCTTGCAGAAGGAGCAGCAGCTGTATGTGGATATAGATGCAGAAATCCTAATTAAAATAACAAATTTAACATAGCAGGGATTCAAGGGCAGTTTAGTGGGGTGGTCCTAGCTCATGTGGGTCCCTCATGTGGTTGCAGTCAGGATGTTGACAGGGGTTGCACTCTTCTGAAGGCTTGACTGGGCCTAGAGGGTCTGCTTCCAAGATGGCGCACATGATATTGCCAAGAGACCTCAGGCTCGCACTGGCTTTGGTAGAAGGATTCAATTCCTTGTCATCTGGGCCTCTCCATGGGCTGCTTGAGTGTCCCCAGGACATGGCACCTAACTTCCCTGGAAGGAGCAATCCAAGATAAAAGCCACTTGTTTTTTATGAGCTGGTCACATGTCATTATTCCTTTTTTATTCTATTAGTTAGAAGTGAGTTACTAAGTCCAGCCTACACTCAAGGGCAGGGGAATTAGTCTCCACCTCATCAAAGCAATGCCAGAGAATTAGTGGATGCATTTTGAAACCACCACAGGTAGGTGTCCCGGTTTGCTAATGCTGCTGTTATGCAAAATATCAGAAACGGATTGGCTTTTATAAAGGGGGTTTATTTGGTTATAAATTTATAGTCTGAAGGCCATGAAAATGTCCAAATTAAGTTACCAACTTGAGTATAACTTCACTGAAGGAAGGCCAATGGTGTCTGGAAAACCTCTGTTGGCTGGGAAGGCACATGGCTGGTGCCTGCTGATCCCAAAGGTTGTGTTCCAGCTCCTCTCTCAGCTCCTGTGCTTTCTTCAAAATGTTGCTCTTGGGGTGTTTGTCCTCTCTTAGCTTCTCCAGAGCAAACACTGGGCTAGCATCTCCAAAGTGTCAGCAAAAGTCTGCTTTCAGAGGCCAAATCCAAAATGTCTGTCTCAGATGCTCCCCAAAATGTCCCTCTCAGCTGCTCTAAGGGCCTTCTGTTTGTGAGCTCTTTTATAGGACTCCAGTGATTAAATCAAGACCCACCCTGAACGTGCAGGGTCCACATCTCCATGGAAATAATCCAATCAAATGTTTCACTCACACTTGATTGAGTCACATCTCCATGGAAACACTCAATCAAAGCATTCCAACCTAATCAAACTAAGACGTCTGCCCCCACAAGTTTACATTAAAGAATATGGCTTTTGGTGGGACATAACATATCCAAACTAGCACAGAAGGATTTGTGCATTTCCCATTGGTGAAGTAAATATCATGGACATTATCTGGACTTTCATTGGCTGGCTGGCACTGCACCCAAGATACTGCTCACAACAGGTGTGTCCAGTAGCAAAGATGCTGCAGGGTGCACCACTGATGGTGAGAGATGAGGTGGAAAGGAAGAGGTCAAGCGGCACCAGACCTCCCACATCAGGGCACCAAGTGGGCAAAGGCTCTTCAAGGCCCTCAGGAGAACTTGCCCATGTGCTCCATGTCAGGGCTGGTATTCGGACCCCTGCCACTCTCAGAAGGGCTTTTATGGCCAGAGGAATAATGTTGGCCAACAGACAGAGAACTGCAACTATTGCCAGGAAGCAGTTAAGGAACGGGAAAGGGCATGGTTGAAGGAAGTGACGGGAAAAAAGTGGCTTCTCACAAAACTGGTTACAAAATACTGACAGATGTGGCTACATTCATGTTTAAAATTTCTGTGGGTCAGAGATATTATGAATGAATTGAAAGGCAAATGACAAATTAGGAAAGCATTTACAAAATATGTATTAGAAAAAAGAGTTAATTTTATTGATACCTTACTTTCTTAAGAAATAAAAGAGAATTATCCTCAATAGAAAACTGGGCAGTGTATGTTTGGGGAGACTTTTGAATGAGGATGCTCAAATGTGATTGGGGTGACCTGTAATCACCCAAAATAAGGGGCAGAGATTTACAGGCATCTTCCCCTTGCTAAGATTCCTCTATGTCTTCCTGGATAGTACCTTAGCAGCTCGTAATACCCTATGTTTCCTTATTTATGGCCTATGACTTAGAACATTTTTAAGAATAGAATTCAGCCCTTTTATCTTTCTTCTATTGAATATTTGTTATTTATGGAATTTGTTCTTCATCTTATCCTCCAAGCATGGACCTTGAGAATTCACTAGGGCATCCTACTGACATCCAGTGACAAGAGGGCAGGAATGGGGACTCCTGTATTGCTCATGAATGGGTTGCATGTCACAAGGGATCAACAAGACCCCTTGGAGAAGGATTTGATCTTCCCAGAGGAGAAGATTTGATCACAAGAGGGACTTCTGATGACTGATACTTCCAAATGGGTGGGGACATGAGATCACGTATTTGGGGTCCCTCCTTTATCCTCTTCCGAGACTCACAGTCCTCCTCCATTTGTTATAGGGTTGTTAAATGACAGAATCAGAGACAGACTAGAGGGGGCTGAGCTCCCTGAACAAAGGTATAACTGCAGTTTTAAATGAAAGCAAACCCCCCTCTAAGTCCCCATCCTGCTGGAAGAGAGGGAAATGGAACCTCATCTATATTGGGGCTTTCTCTTTCACCCTTTCTTGACCCCAGAGTGGTATAAAGCTTCCAAGGGATTTAGGAAGAATAAAACATTCAAGGAACACTCCAAGGTCTTTGGCTACTATTGAGTGGTGTGTTTTGTTTTTGTTTTTTCTTTCTTTTTCTCTCTCTCTTTCCCATTTTAAGAGGAAGATAAATGGGGAAGAAAAGGCAAAACTAAGAGAAAATGGTAGTACTCTCATAGTGGTTTTAAGGGAGATTCTCTCAGTGCTGGTTGCCTAGAAAGCAGAGCCTGAGGCAAAATTTACAGCATGGTACTTTGCTGGGGAGTGTGAACCAGTGGTGTGCCCTGAGCTAGCTTGTACTGGCTCACAAGAGCTGACTGTTTAATTTTCAGTATTTGTTAAACACAGTTGCCATTAAAAACAAAATTATATAAATTTACAATGAAGAAATTATATTAAAAACAAGCCATACTCATCAATTCCTAATTATTTTATTATGTTTTCCTATTATCTGTGCTCTCAAGGTTGTTAATATCTGTTGTGTTTATATGGTAGAAATGCCAAATAATGGTGTGCTGCCCCCTCCCCAATTCTGCTCAGTGACAGCATGTGGTAGCTTGAAATCGGCCATGGTGGGTGTGTGCTACAAGTCAGGGCTTGATTTATCGTTTTGTTGATTGTCTAGAGTTAAGAAAGCAAAGGAGAAAATGTTCATAATGCAAGTTAAACTTTAAAACATGCCATTTCTTTTTTTATTTTCCATATCAATTTATTTTCAGTATTTAAGAACTGCCTCCTCTCCTTTAAGACAAGTCTTAAAAGGTAGATTGAGGAAAGAAAGTTGTAGAGAATGAAGTGTTTGCCTTAAATATATCCCTTAATATATCAGACCTCACGTTGAAAGAAAGCTCTGAAAATTAGGTCCACCACTTAAGATGAGGGAACTGAGAATGGACAGCACAGCTTTCTCAGAAGAACTGTCTAATACAAATGTGATGGCTATTGTGCATCATTTCTACAATCACACCTGAAAATTACAATAATTTCTACACAGAAAGAAACCACTTTTTAAAATAAATGAACACTCTCCTTGCCTATTACCCTTTCCATGTTTTCCACTCAAATCTATGAATTGTCAACAATAAAAGGAAAGGGTGAAGATATATTCCAAACTGATTGAAAGCATGCCATTCTAACGTTGATATAAAGCCATTATATTGTGAATGGCACATAAAATTGAAATATTCTTCCAGTATTCAAAAACTATTATCCAATACAACAAAGAATTTCCTCAGGCCCTTTGATGAATGAGTGACATTCAGATTTGTATCTTCGTTGTTTCACTTTCATCTTACTCATGCATGTTAATGAAAATATCAACTAATATTTATGTTAGAACTACACCTGGAGAACTGGTCATTAAATATTCACCAGCAACACATTCTGGTGCAGACTCAGAGAATCAGGAGCAGGGAAAGAGGCAGAGCTAATACAAGGGGATGTGTTCCTGAGCTGGCCTCAGAACAGAACAAACACAGCTAAATTGCTTGGTTACAGGGGACATCTTCAGAGTCTCCAAACAGTCCATCTGGGGGAGGAAAGGAAAAGAGGTGATCTCCCAGCTCCAACCCATCAGTCGAAGTCTGCCCCAGGCGGTGTAACTCCGCCTTACTTCTGGGCTGTGTCCCCTGGCCTTTCCCAGCAGTTGCTGGAGAAGCCAGGGCCCCAGGTAGATCTGCCTGGTCTGCAGGTGTCGTGATCTGAATCTGCCTGCACTGGGCGTGGGGCTTCTCCACCTGGCTCCACAGTCACCAGTGCTCACCTCACACGAGCCAGAGAGCAAGGCGTGTGCAAGATCTGAGAGGAGCATCTACTGAGCCTGGTGCAGTGTTCCCATGGATCAGGAGAGGAGTTATATGGGGATGCAGTTGTTTGTCACCAGAAATGAGGAGGAAAACACAGAACTGCAAATTGGCATGTGAGAGAACATAAGTCAGGGAAGCCATTCATCAAAAAAGCAAGCTGGGGATGATGGTTGAGGTACATGATTGCCTGCAGAGAAAAAGCGTTTTGATAGTATCTACTCACAGTGCTATGCAGCAAAAGTAAAGGCCAATGCTGTTGGTGGCCATTCTACTGTGGCTATAGTAAGTGGTTTATAAACCTCAGCTAATGACTGGAAGAAAACTGCATTAATTCCAAGGACATGGCATTGATGGGAACACATTTTAATTTTCAAAATATCACTTTGGTGAGTAAATTCATCAGTGTGAAAGAGCTGACTGGAACCTAGATTTTATTATTCCCTACTCTGGGGAAATGGGTAATGAAAAATAAGGTCAAATCCCTTTTATTTATATTGAATTTATATTGGGCCATGGAGAAAAGATTGCCACGCTAATTAAGCCAAGCAAATTCTTGGGAGAACAACTTGCTTTTATTAGCAAGCACTTATTAATCAAAAGGCTTTCACTACATTTAATCAGTTGTTAGAACTACTCCCCGGATGAAGTCGTTTTTATTTCCCTCCCTATTCAGAGGTGAAGAATTTAACTCAGAGTCTTCCAGATGGAAGCAGAAATAAGCAATCTGACATTTTTCTTAGCTTTGGTTTAGGATCTTGTCACGTGAGGGGTCCCTCCTTAGAAGAGTGAAGCAGTCATGAAAAACAATGAAATTATCATGAAGGTGCAATTTGTCTCTGATTCTTTTTACTCATCTGTCCACCCCAATCCCATGAAGATTGAATCTCTTTAGCAATAACCTATCAAATGAAACTGTCACCAATAATAATCAATGCAATGGGCTTATTGAAAGAGAAATTGCTTGAGCAGGGAGATCTCAAATTGAAGTAAGAGTCTCAAATGGCTAGTGAGTTACACTAGCTTATAAAGACAATTAGAGGATTTCCAAAGGGGAAGTTACAATAATTGGCTGACAATTAAGTTCTTCATTACAAAGGAGGGTCTTACAGAGAGGGGTATGATCATAGATTGGTTATTATAATGCATTTTGTCTGTTTCTCATAGAATATCTCTACTGGACTGAAGCCAACTTATTTTTATTTTGAAATCATTTCAAACTTATAGAACAGTTACAAACCCCATAGAGAACTCCAACATACCCACATACCCCAAGTTACCCATGTTTTAATTTCCTTGGCTGCTCAAGCAAATATATGCACTACGTTGGCTTAAACTGGGAATTTATTGGCTCAAGCTTTTGAGGCTGGGAAAAAGTATAAATCAAGATGTCATCAAGGCAATGCTTTCTTCCCAAAGACTGGCATTCTGGGGCTGGCTGCTGCTGATCCTTGGTCCTGGGCTTCTCTGTCACATGGCAATTCACATGGCGGCCTCTCCTGACTTCTCCTTTCTTGTTCCAGTTTGCTAATGCTGCCGGAATGCAAAACACCAGAGATGGATTGGCTTTTATAAAAGGGGTTTATTTGGTTACACAGCTACAGTCTTAAGGCCATAAAGTGTCCAAGGTAACACATCAACAATCAGGTACCTTCAATGGAGGATGGCCAATGGCATCCAGAAAACCTGTTAGCTGGGAAGGCATGTGGCTGGCATCTGCTCCAAAGTTCTGGTTTCAAAATGGCTTTCTCCCACGATGTTTGTCTCTAGACTGCAGCTCCTCTTCAAAATGTCACTCTCAGTTGCTCTTGGGGTGTTTGTCCTCTCTTAACTTTTTTGGAGCAAGCATCTGCTTTCAATAGCCATCTTCAAACTGTCTCTCATCTGCAGCTACTCTCTCAGCTTTCGTGCATTCTTCAAAGTGTCCCTCTTGGCTGTAGAAAGCTCACTCCTTCTGTCTGAGCTTATATAGTGCCCTAGTAAACTAATCAAGGCCCACACTGAATGGGCGGGGCCACACCTCCATGGAAATTATCCAGTCAGAGTTATCACCTACAGTTGGGTGGGGCATATCTCCATGGAAACACTCTATCAAGGAATCACAATCCAATCAACACTAATATGTCTGCCCACACAAGACTGCATCAAAGATAATGGCATTTTGGGGGACATAATACATCCAAACTGGCACACTTCTCTTTTGGGTTCTGTTGACCTTCCTTCAGCTTCTTGCTTCCTGTGGCTTTCTCTCTCTGTCTGTCTAAATTTCATTCTGCCTGTAAAGGACTCCAGCAACAGGATTAAGACCCACCCTGACTGAGGTGATGGATCACATCTTAACTGAAGTAACCCATTAAAAGGTCCTAATTACAATGGGTTCATACCCACAGGAATGTATTAAGTTTAAGAACATGTTTTTCTGGGGTATATATAGCTTGAAACCACCACACCCAGATCCACCAATTTTAACATTTTATCACTTTTGCCATGTCTTCCTTCCTCTTTTCCCCTCTTCCTTCCCCCCTCCCTCCCTCCCTTCCTTATCTATCTGTCTGTCTGTCTGTCTATCTATCTATCTATCTATCTATCTATCTATCTATCTATCTATCGTCTTCTGAACATTTGAGAGCAGGTTGCACACATCTTTCTCCTTGAAAACATAACACTTCTAAGCTTCCATGTACATTTCCTATGAACAAGGATATTCATCTATATAATCACCTTAAGGGTGTTATCATGTTCAAGACATTTAATGTTGATGTAAAGCTTAGTCGATATTCTAATTTTTTATTATATCCCAATAATATCCTTTTTCATGCTTTTTTCCTCCATTCTTAGATCCTATCCAGTATCATCAATTCTTCTTTTTTAAATTGTGGAAACATATATACAACATAAATCTTCCCAACCCAGCCACTCATATGCATACCATTCAGTGGGATTAATCACATTTAGAATGCTGCAGTACCTCACCACCATCCATTACTGGAAATTTCCCTTCACCCCAAACAGAAACCTGACTGAACTTTCATTACCTCCCCATTAACTCCTGATTACCCTTGCCCCCAACTCTTGGCAAACTGTACTCGACTTTCTGTTTCTGTGAATTCGCATATTCTCTGATATTTTCTTTGTGATTACTGTTTTGGTTTGCTGCTGGAATGCAATATATCAGAAACGAACTGGCTTTTAACACTGGGGATTTATTAGCTTATGAATTTATAGTTCTAAGGCTGTGAAAATGTCCCAATTAAGGCATCAATAGGATGATACCTTCTCTGAAGGCCCGTTACTGGCAAGCTTGGGTTTCTCTCTTTTCTTCTGGGTTTTGTTGCTTCCAGCTCCAGACTTCAGTGGCTTCCTGTCTCAGCTTCTGTGGGTGTGTCCTTGTCTCTCAGCTTCTCTGGGGATTCTTCCTGTGAGCTTCTCTGGATTTCATCTCTTAGCTTCTGTCTGTGTTTTATCCTCTTGTAAAGGACTCCAGAAAGATGATCAAGACCCACCCTGAATAAGCCAGGTTGTATCTCAATTGAAATAACCTAATCAAAAGGTCCCACCTACAATAGATCTTCAGCCACAGGAATGGGCCAAATTTAAGAACATGATTTTCTGGAGTACATAACAGCTTGAAACTACCACTATTTCAATTTAAGTTACCATGGGGCTTAAACTGAACATCCTAAATCTATACAGTCTCATTTGCTTTCATACTAACTTAAGAACTTCAATAGTATATATAAGCTATGTTCCTATGCCCTCCATCCCCCCACCTTTTTGTAGGTCTTGTCATAAATTACATATTTTTACATTATGAATCCCAAACCATTGATTTATCATTACATTTTATGCATTTGCTGTATAGATCCTGTAGTAAGTAAAAAGTGGGGTTATAAATAAAAAATACAATAGTGCTGGCATTTATATTTACCCCTGTCATTATCTTTACTGGTGATCTTTATTTCTTCATGTGGCTTCAGTCAATTGTCAAGTGTCCTTTCCTTTCAACCTGCAGAACTCCCTTTAGCTTTTCTTGTAGGTCTGGTCTAGAGGTGATGAAGTCCCTTAGCTTTTGTTTATCTGGGAATGTCTTAATTCCTCCCTTGTTTTTGAAAGACAGTGTGGCTGGAAACAGAATTTTTGTTTGGCAATTTTTTGCTTTCAAGTCCTTTAACTATGTCTTCCCATTGCCTTCTTGTCTTCATGGTTTCCAATGAGAAATCAGCACTTAATCTTATTGAGGCTTCCTTGTACATGACACATTGTTTCTCTCTTGTGACTTTCAGAATTCTCTATTTATCTTTGGCAGTTGATGATTTGATTATAACATGGTGCAGTATGGGTCTATTTGGGTTTGTCCTGTTTGGAGTTTGTTGAACATCTTGGAGATGTACATTCATGTCTTACATTAAATTTGGGAGGTTTTCAGCCATTATTTTTTTGAATATTCTCTCTGCCCCTTTCTCTCTTTCTTCTCCTCTGGGACTCCCACAATGTGTATATTGATATGTTTGATGATGCCCCATAGATTTCTCAGGCGCTGTTCAGTTTTCTTCATTCTTGCCTCTTTCTGCTACTGAGACAGGGTGATTTCAATTGTTTTCAAGTTCACTAATTCTTTCTTCCGTCAGCTCCAATCTGCTGTTGAAACCCTCTAGAGAATTTTTAGTTTCTGTTACTGTGGTCTTCAGTTCTGTTTCCTTTTCATAATTTGCATCTCCCTATTGGTATTCTCTTTGTGTTCACCTATTGTTTTCCTGATTTCCTTTAGTTCTTTGTTCATGTTTTTCTTTAGTTCTTTGAGCATATTTGGGACCATTAAAAAAAAAGTCTTTGTCTGCAATGTCCCAGCTTTGATCTTCCTCATTGATGGTTTCTAGTGCTTAATTCTTCTCCTTTGCCTGGGTTATTCTTTCCTGTTTCTTTATATATTTTGTAATTAAAAAGCAGACTTAGAAAACAAACAAACAATAAATTATATAAACCTATGGCAAGTCTATTCAAGAAAAAAGAAAACACAAAGAACAGTGTTAACTATTATAATTCACCACGTCAGTAAATCAAGGATGCCTTTTTATCACAACCATTTTTCAACATTGTTATGGTTATTGTTGTTCAGAATTCACAGTGACCCCAACTTTATTCCATAAACACAGCTTTTCCAAGCAGTAGTGGCTGCAGAATTTCTAGGTAGGAAAGACTAAGAGTATGCATGATTTTGGGATAGGGTTATTTGAGAGTAGGACTCCCATTATTCTGAGGTTTATTAATGGATGTTTTGCTGGGATTCCAGGCATACCAGTGATGCAAGTTTAAAGAAGTTTAACTAGGTTTTCTTACCATATGACTTTTCAAAGCTTTCAACACTCAAACATTAGTTGTGAATCCAACAGAGGAAGATATAGTACCCAATATTTTCCAAATTCGGGGGTACTAGAGTTCTGTGGATCTTATATTGGGCAACACTGTTCTAGGGAATGCAATGAGGGGAGAATTTAAAAGAAAGATGAAGAAGAAATATTAATTTATTTATAAAAACAAATAATAATTCTTAGATGATACTTAACATCTAGAAAATATAAGAAAATCAACTGAAACCTACATGAAGTTATAACATAAATATGCACAGATTAATAACTTTATAGCATATCATAAAACCCAGTTAAAAATGAAATAGAAATATTACACTTACATACCATTACAAATGCAAAATACCTAGAAATGAAATTAATAAGAAATATACTGGATCCATATAAAGAAAATCAGAAAGTGTTCCTGAAGGGCGTAAAAGAAGAACAGATGGGGATCTGTTCCATTTCCTAGGTTGTGAAGGGGTTTGTTTTCCAAATTAATCAATGGATAGAGTATAAACCCAATTAGAATATTAGCAAGAATTTAGGAAAATAATTATAAAGCCTACTTAAAAAACTTTTGTTTTAAATAAATGGTAAACATAACTAAAAATATTTGGAAAAGAAGTGACAGAGGATGGACTTACCTCACCACATATGAATATGATATATAAAAAGACTATAAAGATATAATATTAAAATTTCATGGTACAGACAGACAAAAATAGAAACCTAAACTCTAAAACACAAGATAACTTAAAACTCAGTAAATTAAGCATCACAAAGCAATTAGAAAAAGATGAATAGTTTAATAACTAGTGTTGAGAAAATTGGATATTTTTGAAAGTAATAAACTCAGAACTTCATTTAAAAATAGAAATAAACAATGGGGCTTTAAAAAACTTGAAGAAAACAGATAAATGTGTAATCTCTGAATGGGAGAAAATATTTCAAAGTAGAAACCAGTGGAAGGAATTACAAAGTGGAAAACACATAGGTAAAATCTTCTACCCTTCAAAAGTTATGCAAAAATGAAAAGGGAAAGGAAGACAACCAACAGGGATTATGATTTATAATAATTTAAGTATTTGTAAACTTTGATTAAAAAAATTACAAGAGCTCAGTAGAATCATGGGCAAAGGGCATGAAGACAGGAAAGTCCTTATCGTGGCTCCCGTGGCCCAGGGAACCCCTACCCCTTTGACGCCATCTTCTGCCCAGGGCACTGGCAGCCTCCTTGCTTTTCCTTTGTCACACCAAGCCTGTTCCTTCCTCTGGGCCCTTGCACCTTCTGGTCCCTGTGCTTTGAATGCTTTTTCCTCAATTATCCATGTGGTGCTCTTCCTTCACAGCTCTGCTCAGATGTCTCCTTCAAGAAGCCATCCTAATAATCTATATATGATACATCACCACCTGGCATTCTCTATCCCAGGAGTTGGCAAACTTTTTCTGTAAAACACCAGACAGTAAATATTTTAGACTTTGTGGGTCTTATGGTCCTGCTCACAACTGCACAACTTTGCAATTGTAGTGCAAAAGCATCCATGGACAATAAGTAAATGCATGGGTGTGGCTGTTTTCCAATAAAACTTTATTCATAAAAACAGACAGCTAGCAAGATTTGTCCTGGGGACTTCCCAGACCCTGCTCTTTCATTTTCCTTCACAGTATTTACTACCACATGATTATTATATATGGGAGCTCCCTGAGAGAAGGGATGTTTTCTCTCTTGCTTACTACTTTATATCCTGCATGTAGACTAATGACTAGCTCATAATATACCCTTGGTTAATACTTGTTGAGTGAATGATTATAAGGTTTTGGTGAAAAAAGTCCATTCATCACTGCTGATATAATTGTTAACTTCAGCATTGTATTTCTGCAAAAATGATGTGGTGGAACTTATCAAGAATCTTAAAATAGTCATTAATTTTGACTTCACTTCTAGGAAATAAACAGAAAAGGCAAGAGTTTATCACTTCATTATTTATAATAATGAAAATTGAAAAAAAAGCCTAAATAAGGTGATAGTTAAGCAAATTAAAGCACATACCTCTAGATTAAATATTTGGAAAATATTAAAATTAATACAAAGAGTTTTTAATGACAACTGAAAAATTTTACAAACTATATTAATTGAAAAAGAAACACCCAAGACTATATATAGTATGGTTCTTAAATATATCAAAAAAAGTGTAGCAGCAAATGTGCGGAGAAAATGGGGCTCCTTTATTTTATCAGTTTTGGCTGAGTTTCTTCATGAGCCCTCATCACCCAGATAATGAGAGAGAAAAAAGAAAACCAAAACATTTAGTTTGATCTAGTCTCCAAGAACCCTAAGTGGGGGCATCCCTCCCTCCTTTGAGTTGAATCTCCGAGAGGGAAAATCACAACACATTTCTCAGTTTTCACTCCCTCTTTTTCTTCCCCTTCCCCAGTGCCTTGGGCCCTGTGAGCATCCCAACCCTACCCCCCCATCTCCATGGATCTGTACTTTCTGGTCTAGTCAAGCCTGGCCCTTGATCTGCTAACAGGGAAGGTAAAGGAATGTAGAGGGCCCTTTCTTAGTAGCTTCTCAATGGGCTCACAAAGCTCTTGTTTGCTGTATAACCCTATTTGATGTGTTAGAAATATTAGTTATTTCTTTTTCTTCTTAGCTCTCTTCTGTACCAAATGTCGGAAAGCTTAGGCATTTACTCAGAATGAAAAAGAGAGAAATCCTATTAGGGTTTTTAAAAATATTACTCTTTTAATAAAAGTATATGTGCATAGAGAAAAGAACCTGGGAGAAAATACCTAGAAATGGCAGCAGGGATTATTGCTAAATAATAATGCTTTAAGTTTTCTTTATTATGTCTTTTTGTGTTTTTAATTTTTCTGTGATGAATACCTGTACTTTTATATTAAAGTAATTTTTTATATCAAAAATATAGATTAGAAAAGAGTAAGTTATTCAATGACATTGCAACCCTTTAGAATTCTTGTGGATTTCATCTGATACTGAAATTTATTTCAGTGTTTTAAGCCTTTTTTTTTTTTTTTTTTTAATGTTCCATAAGTCAGTGATTTCATCCTTTTGGATTTCACAGACCCCTTCAAAAAATAATCAAAGAACTGACCCACAGTGGATAACATTTTATTTTTTCCTACTAGACAGTTAAAGAAAAACACAACCCGTAACTAAAATCCCATTTAAAAATTAATATGTAAAAGGAAGGCTATCATTTCAGACTAAAGGACAATTTTAAAAATTCAACTAATTTGACTTTAGGAAAAAACAACTACATTTAAATCAATCATTTCTTATTTCATTTCAGCCCGGGGAAGACTTGATCAGGGGTAATTATGGCATTTGGGAGCCATAACTCTGAGACAGCCAGCAGAAGGGGTGTCCCAAGTGACTCCATGCTTGGGAGAAGACCACTGGGAAGAGACTTCCGTTTGCTCCTTTTTGCTCCATTGTTTCTTTCTCTTAAAGAAATATTTTTCTCTACCTTTCCCCTTTCTCTTCGTTCTTCTCACCTTATTAAGGTAACATGCCTTGTACAGATGCAACCAAACAATGGCTGCGATGATTTACACAGTATTCTCTCCACGAAAAAATGCATTCATCAAAATAATGACCACTTGGGAGTCTTTACTGGACCGAACATCTTGTTTATAGGAATTTGGCCCTCAGGGGATATAAGACATTTGTTCTGTAGAACTACAGTTTCTGCAGGGTGATCAGTCTCAGAAGCAACAATGACCAAAGGACACCATTGGGGATAGGCTGTTTTTGTTTTTCTGCAACTATTTGACTGTCTGTATCCCGGGCAGACTGCCCCAACATGCCAACAGTGTGCTCACATGGTACGTGCCTGTCTTAGAGCCCATCCCCTTGGTTCCCTTTGCACTGACAAGATGCATCTCTCTGGCCCTCACCTTTTTTTTTTTTTTAATGCAATTTTATTGAGATATATTCACATACCATGCAGTCATACAAAGCGTACATTCAGTTGTTCACAGTACCATTATATAGTTGTGCGTTCATCACTGAAATTAATTTTTGAACATTTTCATTATCACACACACAAAAATAATAAGAATAAAAATTAAAGTGAAAAAGAACAATTGAAGTAAAAAGAACACTGGATGCCTTTTTTTTTTGCCCCCATTTTTCTACTCATCCATCCGTACACTGGACAAAGGGGAGTACAGTCCACATGGCTTTCGCAATCACATTGTCACCCCTCATAAGCCACATCTTTATACAATCATCTTCAAGATTCAAGGCCCTGGGCCACAGCGTGATAGTTTCAGGTATTTACTGCTAGCTATTCCAATTCATTAGAACCTAAGAAGGGTTGTCTATGTTGTGCGTAAGAGTGCCCACCAGAGTGACCTCTCGGCTCCTTTTGGAATCTCTCTGTCACTGAAGCTTGTTTCATTTCCTTTCACATCCCCCTTTTGGTCAAGAAGATGTTCTCCATCCCATGATGCCAGGTCTACATCCCTCCCCGGGAGTCACTTTCCATGTTGCTAGGGAGATTTACTCCCCTGGGTGTCAGATCCCATGTGGGGGGAGGGCAGTGATTGCACCTGCCAAGTTGGCTGGCCCTCACCTTTGATGGTTTAGGCTCCCGCACACCAGAGGATCTGCAGTTACAGGGTTCCAAACTTCTTTCTGTACACTCCTACCTGGGAAAAAGCCATCCCTGTCACCCAGGCACTAGCCTGATTCTAATAGCCTTGGTGTTGCTGGGAGCTGGCCTGGCACAAATGCCCGGACCATATTCTCCTATTGGACATAAACAATCTCCCAGAACACAGCAACAGACAAGGCCACTCTGTGATCGAGCTGAAGTGAGATGAAACAAAGCACTTCATGATTTTGTCTAAGCTCGGACAAAAGCGAGGTCACTGGGCCACCCACAAAATGCTAAACATCCTTCTCTCCTGGCCAATATGAGTGACTGCTGTTTCTTTACCAACTACAGCTTTATCTCTGCTCTAGGCTGCCCTCCGTCTAGGTAAGATTTATTGGGATACCCAGTCGTAGAATTGCCTGTGCTTTCTAACAGCTTTCTGACAGCGAGCAAATCTCTGCATCCTTAAACCCTCCCTCAAACCACCCAACCAAGGCCCCATTCCTATAATAGGTCATTCCTAACACCCTCTTACTGAGATGCCCCATGTTTCCTGTGGTGTGTATTTTCCCTTGCTACAGGGAGGAATAAACCACATGTTCAACCACAGGAGCATCCCTGGTCTTCTTTCCCAAAATAGATGTGATGCATCATTACAAGAGAAATTGTCCACATGCATTAGGCTTTGGGACTCCCTGGAAAATTCCTAAAGTCCATCTCAATCCTAGTTCTACCAATTTCTGTCCTTGGAATGCCAACAATGAGCTCCAAGATAACATGGAGATAGATCCACAGGTCATGAATTAGGACATTAATACAGTTTTCCTCCTTAAAACATTTGCAACCATAAAATAATGCCAAGCATCATGGGCTCTATGGTATCATGAAGACCTCATTGTAGAAGCATTTCAAGCAGTTTGAGCAGAAACATCGCAAAAGCTGCTGCTATTGCATTAGGTTAGCATCTCGGTGCCCGTCTGCCTCATCCACAGGACACCTGCCTGCAGAAGGGCTGTACTTTAAATGCTCACTTCACAGTGCTCCCTGGTTGCCGGGAAGAGCTAAGGTGAATTCTTCTGCACAGATCACCTTAGCTAGCAGGATGTAGGTGTTCTCCTGGGTAACTGGGCACAGGCTATCTGAGCAGGTGAGCAGAGACGTGGCAGTGAGGGGGCAGGGAATCAACTCACTCAAAACCCATAACCATAGCTTCTAACCAAGAGTGGAGAGAGGTTGGAAGAAGGGTTCACTTGTTTCCTTCAAACAACCACGGTGCAGGTGGAGCCCCTCGTAGTGGAGCTTCCCTGCAGCAGGGCAGCCTGGGCCAGCTCAGCTTCCGGGTCAGTGACCCGGAAGTGTAAGGGTCAGAGTTCATCATGATATTGTGGCCGCTTAGTGAAATAATCCCTATAAAGCACTTAGCTTTGAAAACCTTAGCAATATTGTTGTTAATAAAGTGGCTTTGCCTCTTTCCTTTTCCATGAGTAAGCAGAAGAAACCTCCTACCCCCGACACCATGGCTGTGGGAACCCTGAGAGTTTGTTTTGGATAAGGGAAGATAAGGGAAGAAGGATGTTCTTTCTCTTGCCCCTCTTTTGCTTACAGAGACAGTTGGTGGGGAGTGCTCAACTGAGGTTTTGAACTGGAGCTAGAGGGGAAAAATACCCTGTATACACTGGAATTTCTAAGCTCCTGCTGGTTCTTTGGGTGGTTGAGGATGAAGCTCAGAGGTGGATGGCTCTTTCATAAGGGAGGAAGAAAAACACTCAAAAGGGCCTGAGTTATTATGAGGGGTCCCTCCCCCATAGGCTAGATGGGAAATTTTGGTCTGATAAACTTAAAATTTTATATTTTCTGTATAATACAGATGGTGGGAGTTGGGCCTTGAAGGCCAGGGTGGCTGGTAGAAATTCCTCGCCTGGGGATGACCTGGGAGCCTTAGGACAATGGTGCCTAAAGTTCAACTTGAAGTGGCTACTGGTTCTGTGCTCTGAGGAAATTCCCGCTACACCCTACAGAATTATGCTAGTGGTTTGGGGGTGGGATGGGGTTGGGGTAACATACACAGACTTTGGGGTGGTAGTACTGGGTTTTAGGCTTGGATCGGGAGCAAACGTCTGATCACAAACACAGAGTTGGAGGCTCAGGTCAGGGGACAGCAGAGGTAGCTCCTGCTGGGGTCATGAAATAAACTTTTCCTGAAGACATAATTCTGGGAGAAAGTCAGCCCTCTTAGGATTTTGTGGGAGATGAGCAAGATCCTGCTTTCTGTGAGGTACAGGGCTGATCATTTTGTTTTTATATCTGATGCCTTTCCATATCTTTGCTCACCTTGATAGCTCTGCCTGGATCATTTGTGGACAGGTGGTAGAGAACAGTAGTGAGTCATGAGGGCTTTGGAACCAGATTGTCTGGGCTCAGAGCCCAGCTTTCCCACCTACAGACCTTGAACAAATCTGGCTCTTCCAGGTCTCAGTGTTCCCATCTGTAATATGGGGTTGGGGATAAGTTTATCTCACATCCACTACTGAAGCATAGGGTTGTTGTGGGGGCTCAATGATGAATGTAAGTGCCTGCATAGAGACAGATGAAGAATAGGCATCTAACAAGTGCCAGCTATTAGTATTATCATTCATATGTCCTTTCATTCTTTCTTCTTGGGAGATTCTACTCATCCTTTAGGCTTGGCTTGCACGCCAGCCTCGTGGTTATCTTCTCTGTCTACTTTCACTTCCCTGGTGATCTCATATAGTCCCATGGCTTTATATAATGTTCATAGTCTGGTGCTTTTCAAATTGATACATTCATCCTTGACCTCTCTCCTGAACCCCAGATTCGTGTAACTGACTGCCTATGAGACATTTCCACTTGGGTGACTATTAGACATTCTCAGACCTGATGTGTCTAAAAGAGAACTTTGGATCCTCTGACCCAGATGTGCTCTTTCTGCAGCCTTCATCTCACAGGGTGGCAACTCTCCTCTCCACTTGCTCAAGTAAAAAGCTTTGCAGTCATTATTGTCTTCTCTTTCACTTATCCCGACCTCCAGTCTACCAGCAAACTCACTTGGCTCTACTTTCAAAATACATCCAGAAGCAGACCCCTTCCCTCCACTTCTCTCCACCCTCACTCTCTCTCACTTCTCTCCACCCAGGCCCACACCCCGTCACTCATATCTGAGTTATTGCAGAGTGTCCTGGCTGGTCTCCTGGCTTTCCTCCTCCTTCACCTCCTGGCGAGTGTCAACACTTCCATCAGAATGCTCGTTCAGAAGCAAGTCAGGTGCTTGAGAAACACCCTGGCTTTCCATTTCACGTGGAACAAAGGCTCAAGTCTGTATGATGCTCTCCAAGGTCCTGCATCGTCTACTGGTAACATCTGTCCCCAGTAACCTGGATAAATCTCACAAGTATAATGCCTGAAAGAAGCCCAACACGAAAGAATACATGGGGTATGCTTTTATTTATTTAAAGTTGAGAGCAGGCAGAACTTTTCTGTGCTGTCTGAAGTCAGGATAATGGTTACTTTTGGGAAGGGAGGTGGAGTGATTGGGAGGGAAATTGGGGTGCTTCTAGTTGCTGGCTATGCTCTATTTCTTGACCTGCACAGTTGCTACAAGGATATGTGATCCTTTATGATAAATCATTGAGCTGTCATCTTACGATCTGTGCACTTGTATATTTCAAGAAAAAAAAGTTTAAAATTATTCATTGGGTTGTAGATTCATAGGTAGAAAAACTCCACCTGTCCTAAATTCTCTGCTAGGGACTTTAAACCCTGTCCTGGTGACTTCTGGGCCTCAGTCTGTAGGTTAGGATTGGCACACACGTGGCACGTGCCAGCTCTGGTCAGTTAGTGATAGCAGCTGGGGCACAGAGTAGAGACGGATGTGGGGTCAGCCTCTGGGCTCAGCAGCCACAGTGCGCTATGGCTGAGAAGTGATGTCTACCACGAGTTGTGGTCTAGGGAGAGAGTTGGCTGTGCACATGCCTGGCACGAGCCAGCCCCATTGATGGCACAGTCATGTACTAGCAAATTTCTCTCTCATAAAACAGACCCTGAAATCATTTGCCATCCCAGAACCAATGTGAGGTTTCAGAAGCTCTTGTGAACCCTAGGACCTCCCTTGTATCTTTCTGTCTTTGATCTCTTTGATGCCACCACCGTCAGTTTTCTATACCCTTCCTTCCATCTCCCTCAAGCAGCACCCTCAGTCCTCTAGGCACTGCAAGGTTCTGGTGGCACCACCTTGGACAGCAGGCTGTCACCGTTTCATTGTCCCTGCCTCCAACCAGCCTCCAGCCGCCAGCCCTGCAGTCCACAGCCAGGTCCCTGACCTTGCGTCAAACTGCCACCCCAGCCCAGGGCAGCGAGGAGGCTCGGACGATGGCACTGGGGCCAAGAGGGACAGCTGCCTTGGGGACCCAGAGGACAGCAGTGGGCAGACCTGGACCATTGGCCTGAGCCCAGAGGGTGGTCTACCACGGGTCAGGGTGAAATGGCTACACACAGTGCCCTTCCTTGTATCCTTTGGACACACCAAGTCTGTTTTCATCTCAGTGTTTTTGCAGTTGCTGCTCCCTTTGCCTGGAACATTCTGCCCATGGTTGTCCCTAGTCCTCATTTAGGTTTCAGCCTCGGAGTGGCTTCCTCAGAGAGGCCTGCTCTGACCACTGAGAATTGCTCATTTTCTCAGTCATTCATTCAACATTATTGAGGTTCTACTAAGTGTCAGGTGCTATTCTCAGTGCAATGAAACAGCCATGAACAAACAGATAAAAACCCCTATTCTCTATGGGGTATACACCCTAAAGGAGGAGATCAGATAATAATATGTAAACAGATAAACATATAATGTGCCAGGAGGTGATAATTATTATGAAGAAAATTAAAGCAGGGCAAGGGGAGAGGAAGTGAAAGCAGGGGTCAGAGACAGAGCCATTTTAGGGGTGGCAATTAGAGGAAGGCTCTAGAGAAGGTAACAGCTGAGCCAGAAGCTGGATAAAGTGAGAGAGTGGGTACAGGGAATGGCTGGGAAGCAGCGTCCTGGGCAGAAAGGAGTAAAGGCCTTGGGCAGGGACTGCTCTCTCTCCTCGGACACTCCCTGTCATACTGTCCCATTGATTTTCTTCCTGGCACCTTTTACTCTCTGAAATTAATTATTTATTCATTGACTTGCTTATTGTTTATGCTTGCTGCAGGAAGAAGGCTCCAGGAGAGCAGGGCTCTTAATGCTTGTTCACTCACTGCTTTATCTGCCGCATCTAGAGTAGAACTGGGCATAATAAAAAACATCACAATAAATAGGAATAACCTGTGAACTCCCTGTATCAATTAGACTCTTTCAGTGTAAGCCACAGAAACTTACAAGGAAAAAACCCAAGACAAAACCAAAAAGGAATTTACTGGAAGGATGTGGAGGAGCTCATAGAATTAAAGGTGAAGCTAGAAAACAGGACAAGTGGGCCTTGGAAGGGAAGAATGGAAACCAGGGGATCCCGGCATCCCGGGTGCATGAATGAACAAATGGACACCTCAGTGAGGTTCTGCAGAGGTGGAGACTCAGCTCCCACCATTTCCTTCCCTGTGACTCTCCCGTCCAAAGTGCCCTGGGCCAACTAGGGCTGGCTTCACGGCGTGCAAACTGCGCAGCTGCAGAGGGCAGGCCCCTGCTTGGTTTAATGCTCTGCTGTCGCCATCTTGAAATTCTTAACAATTGTGGAACAAGGTTCCTTGCGTTATCGTTTTGCACTGAGTCCAGCAAATTATGTAGCAGGTCCCGGGGCCCACTTGGTCATGGGAGGGCAGGGCCACCATGCCTGGCAGTTCCCCCAAGACTTCCCCAAAGGACAATGGGGAGGAGCTGGATTGGGTGGGGCCAGGCAGGTACAGCAGCATTGCTAGATTTCTGCTAGGTGCTGGGTTTGTTAGGAGACGGAGAAAGTGGAAATGGCCATCTATTTCTAATTCAGGAAGCAAATCTTATGCCTATTTCCACTCTCATCCATAAATGTTGTTCTCCTCACCCCAGGCAGTGTTTGGAAACCTGCTATTCATCTCTCAGAATCTGTGAATGGTTTTCCCAGTTCTATATTAATATGCTGTTCAGAAAGGGAGTTTCCTTGACATCATGTGCCTCATTCTTATTTGTGAATTACACATAATGTAAAAAGTAGTATTTTCTCAGTCAGATGCAGCTCTTTCTTTTTCATGAAAAACCACAAAAGAACTCTCTCTCTGTAAAAAAAGAACTCTATATCAAATGGAAGAAATTAGCCTTAATTGTATGAATAATTGTATATTATTTTAACTCCCCTGGTGACTGTATTACCACTTCTCTACGGTAAATGTTGAGAGTTCCAAAAGCACATTCTCGCAGACCTCTTTGTACAGTTTCCCACTCATTACGCTCTTATTAGCACAATTAAGGAGTATGTTTCTGTTCTGTTAGCCTTTGACGGGAAAGTTGGGGATAATTCTACCAGTTTTAAGTTCTATTACTACATTTGAATGTATTGAAAAAAATAAAACCAGCTGGGTCCTGAGACTTTGAAAACTCTAACTTCACTTTCATTGTGATTCCCTCAGTTTTTGGTTTAATGTGATCTGCACACATTTAACCTCCCCGCCCTCGTCAAATCCCGTTGAAATGGCAGAAAAGGTGTAAGGAAAAAGCATCTGTGAAAGTACTGTAAATGGGAGGTTCTGAGGGTTCCTAAAAAAATTGGAAATAGATGTGGTGGAAGGATGGAGAAACCAGCAGCGGGAAAGCTGCACCCGAAACAGTCTGCACGGTGGATGAGTAGATGGCAAAAGCCAGTCTTCCTCAGGGATTTGGGGGCACGTCCAAGCTCAGAGCCAACAAAGTCAGCTACGTTAGTGACTGATGGCAGATCAGGAGAAACTATTTGCAAATTCCAAAAGAAAGAATCAAAATACGAGAAAAAGTCAAAGTGCCCAGGAGAAAAACGGGCAAAGGTTATTAACAGAAAATCACAGGAAAAGGAATTAAAATGGCTAAAAATAACTCCCATATAAAGTGTTGCACTTCACTAGTAATCAGAAAATTGCAAACTGGAACTAAACAGATATAATTTATCACTAAATAGGCAACTCTTTTAAAATATTGATAATATCTATTGTGAATAAGAAGTGAGAGAAATAGAGACCTCTTGATATTGTCGGTGGGCGAGCGAATAGAGCAGCCTCTTGAGGAGAAACGGAACAGTAATTTGGCAGTTTCTATAGGAATTTAAAATATGATAACTTTCAATCTAGCAATTCAACTTTTAGGGATGTCTCCTAGAGAAGTACTCATAAGTGCACAACAAGGCGGAGACAATTCATGACAGCATTTGGTTAAATTTAGTAGCAAAAAACTGGAAACAACCACATATTTATCCATAGAGGAATGACTAAATAATTTTTGAATCCTCAATGTTATGGCAGCAATTTAAAAAAAATGATAAATTTGGTCTATAATGATGTGAAAACCTCATTAGGACATATGTTAAGTGAAAGGACCAAATGATAGAACAATTTATATATTACATTTCCATTGTACAAAAAACAAGACCAGCCATGTGCATTTAAATGTAGAAGTAGGAAAGTATATAAATGTATTTAAATATTCTATGTACATACTTCATATGTAAAGTAAATATATAAAGTATATGAATACTTTGTATACATACTCTATATAAAGTGTGTATATATATATGTCTTTAAACATAGGGAGAATACACAGTGAATTCTTGTGTGTTACCTTTGTGGAGGGGAGATTGGTGATATGATTGAAAGGGAGCATTTATCTTAACATATTCTTTTTTCTTTACATTTTTACAAGTGTATATTCATGTATATGAAGCCCTCATATGCAGCTCATATGTCACACCTCTGTTTGGAGAGAAAGGTTACATGACCCTGATATAGGATGGTCACTGCCTGTACCCCCCAGGTCAGATTCTAGCTCCCAGAGCCAGGGCCAAGGGTCCCACCTGTCTTCCTCTGAAACAATCCATTAACAGGGCTGGCATTTTTCATTCATTTATATTCATCATCAATTTATCACCTATTTACTGAGCACCAGCTATGGGCCAGGCATTTTTCTATCTTTAAGGATTATAGTAGTGAAAAGATAGGTCAAGTACTTGCCCTCTTGGGGCTTTTATTCCACTGAAAGAATATAGTGAAATAAAGAAAAAGGATGATTCCATATCATCATAAGAGAAGCTTGGGCAGGTGGGCTGCCACTCTGATAGGGCTGGGAAAGACCTCCCTGGAGAGCTGATGGGGACGCATGGTTGTGAGATTGGAGACACAGGCAGGGCCAGGTTCTGCAGGGCCTTGACGGCTGAGGCTAAGAGTTTGGATTTTATCCTGAATGCTATGGAAAGCAACTGCTGGCTTTTCAGCAAGGCAATGGCATGACCTTAACTAGTAATATGATTTGTATTTGAAGAGTTGTGTTGAGAATGGATTGCAGGGGTGGAAAGGAAGCAGGGAACCCCGTGAAGAGGCTATTATTGCAAGTTCGTTGTGGTCCTCCTTTCTTTCTTTGGGTCTTAACAGGGAGACTTCAGGTGGGGAGCACAACATCCAGTAGAAAGAGATTCCAGGACCCCTTCCTTCCACACCAGCCTTTCCAGTGTTCCGTCTACCAATGCATGGCCCCATATCACCATCCAAGCCAGAAAACTTCAACGTTCTCCATCCTTAACTGACTCCAGAGAGGCTGACATGTATGGGCCCCATCTAAGGGCTCTTTTGTTCTCTGGCATTGGCTTGGGTTTGGCCAATGGGGAGACCTGGGAAAAATTGAGAAGGAGGGAGGAGAAGGAGGTCAAGGTATTTGTTTCCCTGGCTTCACCCTGCTGGCTTGCCTCTGTGTAGCTGTGTTTTTCAACCAGAGTTCCCCACTACTATCAAGGCCACCTCTTTAAACAACCCTGTACGTCTGGGTCCGTAACTGCTCCTTGCTCTTATTCCTTCAGGCTTGAGGGTGGTATCGGCTCTTCTGCTGGGGAAATGCATGCTTCCTTGTGCTTTCCTTACACCTTGTCCACAATTTTGTGAGCAATGCCTTTATTATCCCTCCTCAAGTTCTCCTAATTTGAGGGAGGCATCTGCTTCCTCCTGGCATGTTGGTTAATACACCCTAGCAATGCCCTCACTCTGCTCTTGCCATCCTTCCCCAACTACCATCTATTGCCATGGTATAGCAATAAAATTCTTGAATTTCCCATTTTTTTTTTCCAACCCCAGAGTAACCCTCCTAATTCAGAATATCATCATCCTTTGCCCGGATTTCTAGAATAGTTTCCCAGCTGGACTCATCGTCTTCAATCTTGTCTTCCTGAATAATGTTTTCCCATTATTGTTAAAGGAGCCTCCTAGAATGAAAGCCTGATTATACCATGCTTCTCTGCTTAAAATCCTGGCATGGTTCCCCATTGCTCTTAGGATAAAATTCAAAGTCCTAAGTGAGGCTTTCCAGGTCCTGTGCTATCTGACCCCTGCTTACTTCTCCAGCAGGTGAGACTTCATCCTCATCGTGACTTAATATTCCCCATCTCACACCTTTTGACTCAGCCTCCAGAACTTCTTTCAGTTCTCAAACCTTCTGTGCCCCCTCTCACCTGTGGTCCTCTTTGACGTTGCAACCAGGAGGTGCCAAAGCACAGGAGGCAGCGCTAAGGACTGTCTGTGCCCTAAACACAGAGGCTCTTACTACACCCAGGCAGTTCTGGGAGGCTTGTATCAGTTTTGAGTAAACTCATCTTTCAAAATAGTACCACCATTCTGAGCCTAGGTGATGCCTTTGCCCTAAAGAAAATCATCTGGGTTGATCTCCCAGCCTGACACCGACAGCTTTTTATACCACTCAAGAATTACAGGACAGGACGTCCCCCCAGCAAACAGTAAGACCCTCTGGACTTGTGATGTCATCAGTCACATGTGGCTATCGAGTCCTTGAAATGTGGCTAGTGTCATTAGAGATGTGCTTTTTTTTTTTTTTTAATCTTCATTTTATAGAGATATATTTACATACCACGCAGTCATACAAAACAAATCGTACTTTCGATTGTTTACAGTACCATTACATAGTGGTACATTCATCACCTAAATCAATCCCTGACACCTTCATTAGCACACACACAAAAATAACAAGAATAATAATTAGAGTGAAAAAGAGCAATTGAAGTAAAAAAGAACACTGGGTACCTTTGTCTGTTTGTTTCCTTCCCCTATTTTTCTGCTCATCCATCCCTAAACTAGACAAAGTGGAGTGTGGTCCTTATGGCTTTCCCAATCCCATTGTCACCCCTCATAAGCTACATTTTTATACAACTGTCTTCGAGATTCATGGGTTCTGGGTTGTAGTTTGATAGTTTCAGGTATCCACCACCAGCTACCCCAATTCTTTAGAACCAGAAAGGGTTGTCTAAAGTGTGCGTAAGAGTGCCCACCAGAGTGACCTCTCGGCTCCTTTTGGAATCTCTCTGCCACTGAAGCTTATTTCATTTCCTTTCACATCCCCCTTTTCGTCAAGAAGATGTTCTCCGTCCCACGATGCCGGGTCTACATTCCTCCCCGGGAGTCGTATTCCACGTTGCCAGGGAGATTCACTCCCCTGGGTGTCTGATCCCACGTAGGGGGGAGGGCAGTGATTTCACCTTTCAAGTTGGCTTAGCTAGAGAGACAGGGCCACATCTGAGCAACAAAGAGGCATTCGGGAGGAGGCTCTTAGGCACAACCATAGGGAGGCCTAGCCTCTCCTTTGCAGCAACCGTCTTCCCAAGGGTAAAACCTGTGGTAGAGGGCTCAACCCATCAAACCACCAGTCCCCTATGTCTGTGGTCATGTTAGCAACCATGTAGGTGGGGTAGGCGAATACCCCTGCATTCTCCACAGGCTCCTCAAGGGGGCACTACATCTTTTTTTTTTTCCTTGTTTTTCTTTTTTTTTTTTTTAACTTTCCCTTCTTTTTTAAATCAACTGTATGAAAAAAAAGTTAAAAAGAAAACAAACATACAATAAAAGAACATTTCAAAGAGACCATAACAAGGGAGTAAGAAAAAGACAACTAACCTAAGATAACTGCTTAACTTCCAACATGTTCCTACTTTACCCCAAGAAAGTTACCTAATATAGCAACATTTCTGTGAACTTGCTCCTACTATATCCATCAGAAATTAACAGACCATAGTCATTCCTGGGCATCCCCAGAACATTAAATAGCTTATCTGTTCTTCTTGGATTATTGTTCCCTCTTCCTTAATTGCTCTCTATTGCTAGTTCCCCTACATTCTACATTATAAACCATTTGTTTTACATTTTTCAAAGTTCACATTAGTGGTAGCATATAATATTTCTCTTTTTGTGCCTGGCTTATTTCGCTCAGCATTATGTCTTCAAGGTTCATCCATGTTGTCATATGTTTCACGAGATCGTTCCTTCTTACTGCCGCGTAGTATTCCATCGTGTGTATATACCACATTTTATTTATCCACTCATCTGTTGAAGGACATTTGGGTTGTTTCCATCTCTTGGCAATTGTGAATAATGCTGCTATGAACATTGGCGTGCAGATATCTGTTCGTGTCACTGCTTTCTGATCTTCCGGGTATATACCGAGAAGTGCAATCACTGGATCGAATGGTAACTCTATATCTAGTTTTCTAAGGAACTGCCAGACTGACTTCCAGAGTGGCTGAACCATTATACAGTCCCACCAACAATGAATAAGAGTTCCAATTTCTCCACATCCCCTCCAGCATTTGTAGTTTCCTGTTTGTTTAATGGCAGCCATTCTAACCGGTGTTAGATAGTATCTCATTGTGGTCTTAATTTGCATCTCTCTAATAGCTAGTGAAGCTGAACATTTTTTCATGTGTTTCTTGGCCATTTGTATTTCCTCTTCAGAGAACTGTCTTTTCATATCTTTTGCCCATTTTATAATTGGGCCGACTGTACTATTGTCACTGAGTTGTAGGATTTCTTTATATATGCAAGATATCAGTCTTTTGTCAGATACATGGTTTCCAAAAATTTTTTCCCATTGAGTTGGCTGCCTCTTTACCTTTTTGAGAAATTCCTTTGAGGTGCAGAAACTTCTAAGCTTGAGGAGTTCCCATTTATCTATTTTCTCTTTTGTTGCTTATGCTTTGGGTGTAAAGTCTAGGAAGTGGCCGTCTAATACAAGGTCTTGAAGATGTTTTCCTACATTATCTTCTAGGAGTTTTATGGTACTTTCTTTTATATTGAGATCTTTGGTCCATTTTGAGTTAATTTTTGTGTAGGGGGTGAGGTAGGGGTCCTCTTTCATTCTTTTGGATATGGATATCCAACTCTCCCAGCCCCATTTGATGAAAAGACCATTATGACTCAGTTCAGTGACTTTGGGGGCCTTATCAAAGATCAGTCGGCCATAGATCTGAGGGTCTATCTCCGAATTCTCAATTCGATTCCATTGATCTATATGTCTATCTTTGTGCCAGTACCATGCTGTTTTGGCAACTGTGGCTTTATAATAAGCTTCAAAGTCAGGGAGTGTAAGTCCTCCCACTTCATTTTTCTTTTTTAGAGTGTCTTTAGCAATTTGAGGCATCTTCCCTTTCCAAATAAATTTGATAACTAGCTTTTCCAAGTCTGCAAAGTAGGTTGTTGGAATTTTGATTGGGATTGCATTGAATCTGTAGAAGTGTTTGGGTAGAATTGACATCTTAATGACATTTAGTCTTCCTATCCATGAACATGGAATATTTTTCCATCTTTTAAGGTCCCCTTCTATTTCTTTTAGTAGAGTTATGTAGTTTTCTTTGTATAGGTCTTTTACATCTTTGGTTAAGTTTATTCCTAGGTACTTGATTTTTTTAGTTGCTATCGAAAATGGTATCTTTTTCTTGAGTGTCTCTTCAGTTTGTTCATTTCTAGCATATAGAAACATTACTGACTTATGTGCATTAACCTTGTATCCCGCTACTTTGCTAAATTTGTTTATTAGCTCTAGTAGCTGTATCGTCGATTTCTCAGGGTTTTCTAGATATAAGATCATATCATCTGCAAACAATGACAGTTTTACTTCTTCTTTTCCAATTTGGATGCCTTTTATTTCTTTGTCTTGCCGGATTGCCCTGGCTAGCACTTCCAGCACAATGTTGAATAACAGTGGTGACAGCGGGCATCCTTGTCTTGTTCCTGATCTTAGAGGGAAGGCTTTCAGTCTCTCTCCATTGAGTACTATGCTGGCTGTGGGTTTTTCATATATGCTCTTTATCATGTTGAGGAAGTTTCCTTCAATTCCTACCTTTTGAAGTGTTTTTTATCAAAAGGGATGTTGGATTTTGTCAAATGCTTTTTCAGCATCTATTGAGATGATCAATTGATTTTTCCCTTTTGACTTGTTAATGTGTTGTAATACATTGATTGATTTTCTTATGTTGAACCATCCTTGCATGCCTGGAATAAACCCCACTTGGTCATGGTGTATGATTTTTTTAATGTGTCTTTGGATTCGATTTGCAAGTATTTTGTTGAGGATTTTTGCATCTATATTCATTAGGGAGATTGACCGGTAGTTTTCCTTTTTTGTAGTATCTTTGCCTGGTTTTGGTATTAGATTGATGTTAGCTTCATAAAATGAGTTAGGTAGTGTTCCATTTTCTTCAATGTTTTGAAAGAGTTTGAGTAAGATTAGTGTCAGTTCTTTCTGGAAAGTTTGTTAGAATTCCCCTGTGAAGCCATCTGGCCCTGGGCATTTATTTGTGGGAAGATTTTTGATGACTGATTGGATCTCTTTGCTTGTGATGGGTTGGTTGAAGTCTTCTATTTCTTCTCTGGTCAGTCTAGGTTGTTCATATGTTTCCAGGAAATTGTCCATTTCCTCTACATTATCCAGTTTGTTGCCATACAGTTGTTCATAATATCCTCTTATAATTTTTTTAATTTCTTCAGGATCTGCAGTTATGTCACCTTTTTCATTCATTATTTTGTTTATATGGGTCTTCTCTCTTTTTGATTTTGTCAGTCTAGCTAGGGGCTTGTCAATCTTGTTGATCTTCTCAAAGAACTAACTTTTGGTGATATTTATCCTCTCTATTGTTTTTTTGTTCTCTATGTCATTTATTTCTGCTTTAATCCTTGTTATTTCTTTTCTTGTACTTGGTTTAGGATTGGTTTGCTGTTCATTTTCTAGCTTCTTCAGTTGATCCATTAGTTCTTTGATTTTGGCTCTTTCTTCCTTTTTAATATATGCGTTTAGTGCTATAAATTTCCCCCTTAGCACTGCTTTTGCTGCATCCCATAGGTTTTGGTATGTTGTGTTCTCATTTTCATTCGTCTCCATATATTTAGCAATTTCTCTTGCTATTTCTTCTTTAACCCACTGATTGTTTAGGAGTGTGTTGTTTAACCTCCAGGTATTTGTGAATTTTCTAAGTCTCTGATGGTTATTGACTTCTAATTGTATTCCACTGTGGTCAGAGAATGTGCTTTGAATAATTTCAATCTTTTTAAATTTATTGAGGCTTGTTTTATGTCCCAGCATATGATCTATTCTGGAGAAAGTTCCATGAGCACTAGAAAAGTATGTGTATCCTGGTGATTTGGGATGTAATGTCCTGTATATGTCTGTTAAATCTAATTCATTTATCAGATTGTTTAGGTTTTCAATTTCCTTATTGGTCTTCTGTCTGGTTGATCTATCTATAGGAGAGAGTGATGTGTTGAAGTCTCCCACAATTATTGTGGAAACATCAATTGCTTCCTTTAGTTTTGCCAGTGTTTCTCTCATGTATTTTGTGGCACCTTGATTGGGTGCATAGACATTTACGATTGTTATTTCTTCTTGCTGAATTGCCCCTTTTATTAGTATGTAGTGGCCTTCTTTGTCCTTCAAAACATCCCTGCATTTGAAGTCTATTTTATCTGAGATTAATATTGCTACACCTGCTTTCTTTTGGCTGTAGCTTGCATGAAATATTTTTTTCCATCCTTTCACTTTCAGTTTCTTTGTGTCCCTGTGTCTAAGGTGAGTCTCTTGTATGCAACATATTGATGGTTCATTTTTTTTTGATCCATTCTGTGAATCTATATCTTTTAATTGGGTAATTTAATCCATTTACATTCAACGTTATAACCGTGAAGGCATTTCTTGAATCAGCCATCTTATCCTTTGGTTTATGTTTGTCATATTTTTCCCCTCTGTCTATTAATATCCTTTATTGTACCCATACCGAATCTCTTTAGTACTGAACCTTTCTCCAAGTCTCTCTGTCCTTTCTTTGTTTCTCTGTCTGTAGGGCTCCCTGTAGTATCTCCAGTAGGGCAGGTCTCTTGTTAGCAAATTCTCTCAGCATTTGTTTGTCTGTGAAAAATTTAAGCTCTCCCTCAAATTTGAAGGAGAGCTTTGCTGGATAAAGTATTCTTGGCTGGAAATGTTTCTCACTCAGAATTTTAAATATATCGTGCCACTGCCTTCTCGCCTCCATGGTGGCTGCTGAGTAGTCACTATTTAGTCTTATGCTGTTTCCTTTGTATGTGGTGAATTGCTTTTCTCTTGCTGCTTTCAGAACTTGCTCCTTCTCTTCTGTGTTTGACAGTGTGATCAGTATATGTCTCGGAGTGGGTTTATTTGGATTTATTCTATTTGGGGTTCGCTGACCATTTATGATTTGTGTATTTATGTTGTTTAGAAGATTTGGGAAGTTTTCCCCAACAATTTCTTTGAATACTCTTCCTAGACCTTTACCCTTTTCTTCCCCTTCTGGGACACCAATGAGTCTTATATTTGGACGTTTCATATTATCTATCATATCCCTGAGGTTCATTTCTATTTTTTCAATTTTTTTCCCCATTCTTTGTTTTATGCTTTCATTTTCCATTCTGTCATCTTCGAGGTCACTGATTCGTTGTTCAACTTCCTCTAGTCTTGTACTATGAGTGTCCGGAATCTTTTTAATTTGGTCAACAGTTTCTTTAATTTCCATAAGATCATGTATTTTTTTATTTAGTCTTGCAATGTCTTCTTTATGCTCTTCTAGGGTCTTCTTGATTTCCTTTGTGTCCCGTACTATGGTCTCATTGTTCATCTTTAGTTCTTTGAGTAGCTGCTCTAGGTGCTGTGTCTCTTCTGGTCTTTTGATTTGGGTGCTTGGGCTTGGGTTATCCATATCGTCTGGTTTTTTCATATGCTTTATAATTTTCTGTTGTTTTTGGCCTTGTGGCATTTGCTGAACTTGATAGGGTTCTTTTAGGATTTGTAGACCAATTGAAGTCCTTATCTCTAATTTATCAGATCTACAGCTTCGTGGAGTACACTTTCTCTAACTAACCAGCAGGTGGCGTCCATGAGCCACCTGTTCTCCACAAGGCAGTTCTCCCCTGCTTTGCCTTTTTGGTGAGTGGGGGAGTGAGTCTTGTGGGGTCCAATTGGTGTACCAAGCTTGCGTGTGTAGTTGGTGTTGCCTGCCCTGTATATGGGGCGTGTTTCTGGGCAGTCAGGGAGGGGGGGTGGCTTTAACAATCAAATATCCCTGGTGATCCTAGAGTTTTAAAGCTGCTGCAGTAGTCTAATCCTTCAGTTCAGTCCTGCCACAGTTTGTCTCTGCCACTGACCCACAAGTCCTTGGTATTGGCGTATGGCTCCTGAGACTTGCAAGTGGGCCCCTCTTCCAGGCCGTGCACCCCGGGTCCTCTGTTGAGGGATGACTGTGCTATGTCACAGGTGAGTGCCGTCCCCCCAGGGCAGTTCTGGGCTGCTTGGCTGTGTAGGGAGGCTCCCAGTCTGCTGAAATGATGGCTGAATGGGGCTTTGTTAATTCACACTGCTCTACCTTCCCAACTCTGGGACAATCAGCTGAGGTTGCAGGGAAGGCTAATGTCCACGCCCAGTTTTGTGGTGTGTGCCTGTTATCTGAAGCACTTCTGTCACACTGGGTTGTCTGGGGCTGGCGATGGGCAGGAGTGTTTCCTGTCCACGAGGATGATGGCTGTGAGCGGACACCCCCCTTTTCTTGGGAAGTTGTGGTGTTTAGTGAATTTTCTCAGCCACTGGATTATTGCGTTTTGTCTCAGAGCTCTCCTAGTTCTGCTCTTGACTTGACCTGCCCAAATTGCAGGTCTTTGAAGCTTTCTGTATTGGGCTTCTTAGAGTAATTGTTTTAGAAAAAGAAAAAGGATTAAAAAAAAAAAAAAAAAAAAAAAGGGCCCTCCTCAGAGATCTAATGGGTTATTGAAATGCTAAGAGACAAAGCAACCAGGGCCATTAAGGAAAGGTCCACAGGGCAGAGAGATCAACTTTTCTTCGGGATTTGCATATGCGCCTCAGGGCCGGAGCTCGGGCCTGAGCTCTGTCCTTCCCCCTTCCAGGCTCACCAGAACTCCAAAAGTCCTCTGCTTTTATTTTGGAGTTTTTCGTGTTGTTTTTTTTCTATGCCTGTCTCCTCTCTGCTGGGCTGGCTGCTCTCAGATTCTCTGGTGTCTGGTCTCCGTCCATCTATGGTTGGAGTTTGGATCAGCAGAATGAGTTTCCGATAAGGGCTGCCACTGCAGTTCTCCCTTCTCCTTCCCGGAGCTGACAGCCCCTCCTCCCACGGGACTGAGCCTGGCAGGGAGGGGCATGGGTCCCCTGGCCGCAAAAACTTACAGATTTCGCTGATCTCAGCAGTTCCACGTTTTCATGAGTGTTGTATGAAGTATGCCCAAAGTCAGATTGCTCTGTGGTGTCCAGACCACGCAGTTCCTGGCTTTCTACCTCCTTTCCTGGAGGAGTAACTAAAACATACAGCTCACCAGTCTGCCATCTTGCCCCGCCTCTAGAGATGTGCTTTTGAGGGTAAAACACACACCAGATTTTGAAGGCCTGAGCATGAAAATATGCCTGCAAAATATCTCCTTAGTAATTTATATATTGATTCCATGTTGATAATATTTTGTTATGTTGGGTTAAAGAGAATGTATTATTAAATTATTTTCACCCATGTCTTTTTTTTTTTTTTTTTTTCTGTGATTAATAGGATATGTTAAATGATGTGTGTGACTTGCATTCTGTTTCTATTGGGCAGTGCTGCTCCAGGCCCACAAGTTCCTTGTGACTTCACCTGTGATCCATGGATCCCTGTGAGCTTGTTGGAAATGCAGAATCTCAGGCCATGCCTCAGACCTGCTGAGTCACATGGTCCCATTTAACAAGATGCCCATGTGACTCATATGCATGCAAACATGAGAAGCCCTGGTCCAGAAAGAAGAGGCAGGATGAACAGAGTCTTGATAGCTCTTTATTCAAGGAAATGGGTATGCTTTTTGCTTCAAGGGAGAGGAGGAAAAAGAAAGAAAAAACTAGGGTATGTCTTTAAATAAAAAGTTCTTAAAACCAGATGCAGATTCCCAGACCGTAATCAAGCATTCTGAGCATAGAAGTTTAAGAGTAAGTAAATCCAACACATAGAGGTTTTAAAGATTAAAAAAAAAAATCGCAAATTCGTGACAAGTAAAAGACCAATTAGTTGAAGGATGAACTCCTTTAGAATGCCATAAAACTTGAGATTCCAAGTAATGGAATCAGATGGTAAGGATCGTTACTGAGATGGTTAGGGCCGTCAGGGTGATGATGGGGCTGACATCATCTAGAATTCTAGAAGGTTTGCATGGAAGAACCACAGCATGAACGGCTAAGAGAAGTCTCACGGGAGGCATAGAAAAAGTGCAGCTGGTTTCTATCTCTGTGCTACTCCGTTTTTTAATTTTTTTCTGGTGAAATCTGGATAATGAATACATTTTGTTTTCAAACTTTAGACCACATCGCCTAAGGAAATTTAAGTCATAAGGAAGAGAAAGCCATATTCCTGCTGAGATGAAACCCTTGGTATTTCTAGACTCCTTGAGGCAAACTAACAATACCAAACCTCTGGTGGATAAAATGAAAGGGTTGTAGTATACCTATGTGTTCTGAATGCATAATTTTTTTCTTTGATTTTTCTGATATATTGACTCTTACAGGCAGCTTTTCTTATTTGCCAGAGGGAACAGAGTGTGATAGTTATGAGGTTCTTAGTCATCCTGACCCCTAGAAACACATGAATGTTTAAGTTCAAGTTATTTTATAAATAAAATATTTTCTTCAAATAACAGATTCATATTACGGCAAGAAGCACAGTATAGATGCGTATGTGCAAAGAAACCATGCTTCTGGCATGGTTTCTGTAAAGAAGGATGCTTCTGCTTCCTTTAAAGATGATATGGACAAAGATTTTGTTTTAGATTTTGGGGCTCTCCCTGGGTGTGATCCAGTAACTCCATTCTCCTTAAAATATCTGAGCAACCACCATATTTTCGAAGCTCCAGGAAAAGACCTTTGTTTTGCGAATAGTTTCAGATTTGTCCCAAGTGGTGGCGCTGTTGTTCCCAAATCTCCAGTCACTGATTCCTCAGACCCAACTCAAAGTGTGTATTTTTGTTTGTTTAATTAAAGTTATTTCCTTGTTTCTCCTTTCCAAAAACTGTTGAGGCAATTTGTGGCAAAGACATATTCAATAAAGCAAATAAAGTGGAAATCGGAAGTCAGAACAAAGAAAAATAAGCGGAAGCCAGCATGCTAACAATAAGACGGCACCAACCTGTGCGTGACAGAATTTCTACTGTGTGTTTCCTGGAATCCAGCCTTAAAGACAAGCAAGAAACCTTTCGCCACTCATGATCAGAAAGGAGGAAGTATACATTTCCCAACAGAGTCAAAATTTTCCTGGCAGTAAACTCCAAAAGAAATTCTCATGCAGAGATTATTTAAGGGCATGGTGTGACATTGTGGATAAATGGGTAAATAATAGCACGTTCCTCATCGAGGGTGTGTGACGATTCAGTGAAACAAAACATTCTACATGCTTAGCACTGTGACTGGCACAAATAAACATAGGCTATTGTCATCATGAACATGATTATAGAAAAATTTTATACAAACTACATCATAATAAACAGTGACAATATGCACAATGACTGTTTTATAGCAAGTGCAGAAGTGGATTTTATTTAGTTCTTCCTTCGAGCAGCTCTAACCAAGAGCATGGCATTAACACAACTCAGCGAAGGCGGCCAACAGGAGTCACAGGGAATGGGGTCCAAGTGTGGGGCTGTCTGGTGTCTTCATTTGGTCTGTGGACAGAACAGAGGAACTTGGAGGAATGGCTGGATTGGCAGTTCTCAGATATGGTTCTTGGGCACCCAGTAATCCCTGAGCATCCATCAGATAAGCAGGGAACTAATCCAAAGATCCAAGTTGTTATAGGAAAATGGTGAGCAATTCCACAGACTTTCAATAGGTTGCTGAATTTACTGAAGATCCTAATTCAATATTCTACCAAGAAGTCTAGCAACGCCACCACACTTGATAATGCTGCCAAGATCAGATGGTAGGATGGCTTGTTATCAGTGCATCCTTAGCAGTATGCTGAGTCTGTTGAGTTTTTGCATTGCAACTCTTCTTGATTTTTAAAGTGTTTATTTTTCTGAGAGTTGATTGGTTAGCCCCATAGTGTATCACAATGCATATCTGCATCCACAGCATTACTAAAGTTACTGTACGTATGAACCTCTCAAAATGGGCTTGTTCCAGTGTGTTATCCCCCTAGAGTTCTTTGTCTACTGGGGCACATTTTGCTCACTAAGCAATAGTCCCAAAGGTTGGAGAGTCAGAGCCTTAGGGTTTCCTTCCTGGATATCACTTCTTCAGTTGTGCTGATCAGAGCTTGGAGGGGTGTTATTACTTGTTGCTCCAGAAAGCAGCAAGGATGGGTAAGGTTGGCTTCCTAATGTGTATGTGGCCTCTGTGGTGTTCCAAATGACTGGAAGTGGCTGCTATAATTTTATGAAAGTTGGGAAGCCTCTGTCTAGACACATTCCCCAGATGCAGGTCAGTCAGCCTCTACCCAGAGATGAGCCGCAGATACTTGTGAGCAAAGCTCCAGAAGGAAGTTTGTTCCACTCTAATCCCTGGGAAAAGTCTTTGTTTCAGTTACCAAGGTTCTTCATCATCAAACATGGCAGAGAAGATGGTGACTGAGAAAGTTTTCAGCACTTGAGTAGTATGTTTGTGATGGTGGCTGTGCCAGTTTGAGTGTATTGTGTCCCCCAAATGCCATTATCTTTATAGTCTTGTGTGGGGCAGAAGTTTTGGTGTTGGTTAGATTTGCTTGGAGTGTGCCCCACCCAGCTGTGGGAGATAATTTTGATGAGATGTTCCCATGGAGGCGTGGCCCCGCCCATTCGGGGTGGGCCTTGATCAGTGGAGCTATATAAATGAGCTGACTTGGGGGGAAAAAAGAGAGTGCAGCTGGGAGTGATGTTTTGAAGAGGAGCAAGCTTGCTAGAGAGGAACGTCCTGGGAGAAAGCCGTTTTGAGGCCAGAGCTTTGGAGCAGATGCCAGCTGCCTTCCTAGCTAACAGAGGTTTTCCGGAGGCCATTGGCCATCCTCTGGTGAGGGTACCCGATTGCTGATGTGTTGCCTTGGACGCTTTGTGGCCTTAAGACTGTAACTGTGTAGCGAAATAAATCCCCGTTTTATAAAAGCCAATCCATCTCTGGTGTTTTGCATTCTGCAGCATTAGCAAACTAGGACAGATTTTGGTACCAGAGAAGTGGGGTGCTTTTGCTGCTGAGTTTGCAAATACCAAACATGTTGGAACGGCTTTTTTAAATGGATAAGGGGGAATTTCTGGAAGAGTTGTGAGGAGCTTGATAGAAAAGGCCAAAACTGCTTTAAAGAGACTGTTTGTGGAAATATGGACTCTAAAGATACTTCTGATGAGGACTTGAACAGAAATGATGAATGTGTTGTAAACTGGAAGAAAGGCGATCCTTGTTTTAAAGTGGCAGAGAATTTGGCAAAATTGAGTCCTGGTGTCAGATGGAAGGAAGAATCTGGAAGCAACAACTTGGAATACTTAGCTGAGGAGATCTCCAGACTACGTGTGGAGGACGTATCCTGGCTTCTCCTTGCAGCTTATAGTAAAATGCGAGCAGAGAGAGAGAAACTTAGAACTGAACTCTTGGGTTCAAAGAAACCAGAAGTTGATGGCTTGGAAAATTACGGGCTTCCAGTGGGTAGAATCCCAGAAGCTACAGCCCAACCTGAGGACAAGCCAAGATTGGATAAGGAGTTAAGCAGAAAGGATTTGTGGAAACTCCTATTGTCTGATGGCTTTGACCCCTGCATGCTTCATGCAAAGCCAACAGAATTTTTGCGAGATCTTTATAGACGGAGCCATTGCCGGTCTGGACTGGAGGAGACAGACAAGGAAAAAATTAAAGGAAAAATCTCTTCAAAGACAGAGCCATGGAGGTTGAGGTCTGGAGTCAAGAGGTTTAGGGCTGGGAGAGCGGAGCAGCCCACATGCATGGAAAGGGTGAGTTTGCCCTGGAGGTCGAGGGCGGGCTTTCCGCCTCGATGCTCTGGAAGAGTTTTGCCACCTCAGGTCCCAAGAGGGTGGAGCACATTTCCAGGGAATTGGGGAGAGCCTGGCTGCCACCACACTGTTCTGAAGGGGTTGAGCATGTGACCCGGAGATGGAAGGGAATCCGGGAGCTGCCCCGATGTTTGAGGAGGGTGGGGCCGAGAAGGTGGTCTCCCCAATGTGTGGAAATGTTGGAGCACTCACCTAAGTGTTTGGAGAGGAACGGGCTGCAGAAAAGGCCCTTGGGAAGGGTTAGGCTCCCACTCTCTCAAGCCCCAAGGAAATGACTCTCGGACTTTGAAATCTAATGGACTTTGTCCTGTGGGTTTTAGGAACTGTTTTGCTCCTGTTAACCCTGTTTTCCTTACTGTTTCTCCTTATGGCAATGTAAATGTTTATCCTATGAATGTCTCTCCTTTGTGTATTGGAAGCACATAACTTGTTCTAGGTTCACAGATCCACAGCTAGAGGGGAATTATGCCTTAGAACTGACCAAGCCTAAACTGATTTTGATGGGATTTTGTACTTAACTTTTGTTACTGAAATGATTTAAGTTTTTGTGAAATGAATGTATTTTGTATTTGGAAAGATAATGCCATTTTGGGTTCCAGGGGGTGGAATGTGCCAGTTTGAGTGTATTGTGTCCCCCAAATGCCATTATCTTTATAGTCTTGTGTGGGGCAGAAGTTTTGGTGTTGGTTAGATTTGCTTGGAGTGTGCCCCACCCAGCTGTGGGAGATAATTTTGATGAGATGTTCCCATGGAGGCGTGGCCCCGCCCATTCGGGGTGGGCCTTGATCAGTGGAGCTATATAAATGAGCTGACTTGGGGGGAAAAAAGAGAGTGCAGCTGGGAGTGATGTTTTGAAGAGGAGCAAGCTTGCTAGAGAGGAACGTCCTGGGAGAAAGCCGTTTTGAGGCCGGAGCTTTGGAGCAGATGCCAGCTGCCTTCCTAGCTAACAGAGGTTTTCCGGAGGCCATTGGCCATCCTCTGGTGAGGGTACCCGATTGCTGATGTGTTGCCTTGGACGCTTTGTGGCCTTAAGACTGTAACTGTGTAGCGAAATAAATCCCCGTTTTATAAAAGCCAATCCATCTCTGGTGTTTTGCATTCTGCAGCATTAGCAAACTAGGACAGTGGCTAATTGTCAATTTTTCAGAAATTTAGTGAGTTGTTTGTTAAACAATTGGTAGTTTGAAATTAGCCATGGTGGAAGTATTTATACCAGGGAGCCAGTTATTAAACATCTAACAGCTCATCACTGTCTACGGATCATCTACTTTTAAGTGATAATAGTCTCTAGTGTCCCTTGAAAACACAAAATGGGCTTTACCCATCTTCAAAGAGGGTAGGCATTTATTTCCTCCTAATTATAGAGCCATTCCCTTGCTAATAATATTAAATCCCTCTGCCAACTGCATTCTAGAGATGCATTTCAAATTTGGTTCTCTTAATTAATGTTTAGTTTGTGGAATGGGAAGATTTTAAAAAGACAGCTATTATATTATTAACACTATGAAACTTCATTGTATCTCAATTTTTATTTATTCATGCGTATATTATCCAGTATCATGATACTTTGTGCCTGCTACTGTGCTTTGAAATAAATGTACATTGTAAAACAAAACTAACAGGGCTCTTTATAGGATTTTCAGGCTAATAGGAACTAGACACTTTAAACACACACTCAAACCAATAATATATATTTGCAAATTGTGATAGTGCCAGAAGGAAAAGAACAGGGTGATATGAGAGGGAATAACAATGAGGATTTCCTCTGAGTTGGGTATAGGGGTGAGGAGTAAAATTTCTGGGGAAGTAATATTTCATCTGAGATTTGAAGGCTAATGGGAGTTAGCTGAGTAAAGAGGGAAGAGAAGTTCATTAGAAAAATGACCAAAATCCAAATAAGATCCTTTCTGGAGTATACTGATCTATCCTTGGGCTTCAAATTCATGGACAGAAACCATTTATGTGTCAAGATGAATGATCCTGGTATTGTTAAAATGCTTTTTCAAAATATATACCATTAGTCTTCTTCCAAAATTAGATTAGGTAATTATCAGTTCTGATCTATCTTGCTTGAAATTTATAGTTGAGTGTTGATAGTTGAGTCTAGGTTTTAGATTATGTGCATACTCATGTATAGTTACCTTTTGAAGAGGTATTCATCAGAATTTTCATGGGCAAATTAGATAATGATTAATGTTTTAATGTATGGTAATTGTTGGAATGGAAGGGAATAAGGAGAATGGCCATAGTTCTGGGGATGAAATACATTCCTGGTTATTAGAACTCAGGCCTAAATTCCGAATAATAGAGTAAGTTTGAGATAATGCTGAGTTGCCTTTAAACTGAATTAAGGTTTGTTAAGTTCCCCATAAGGTCAAGAACGGCTTCAGAGCCCACCTTGGTCAAACTGGCTCCTTTGCGGGGATTAGGGCCATGTGGGACATGGAATCACACAGATGGTCATTTTGCCAGTAATTAACTGCAAACATTGATTTCCTTTCTGGATGGTGGTTTTCACAGGGGACACAAAAGGGAACATGTCCTGAAACTTTTGGCCAGTTTCTCAAAGCCTGTATCACATCAGCTGTGTTGTTTGCTAAATGTAGATTCAGAACTACTGCATCAGAGTTTCTGGGGAATCTGCAATGATTTTTTTGAAATCTTCTACATTCTCCTCCATCCATTGGCTTATAGCCCTGCTCCACAATCTCTTGCTGCATTGTCAGTAGATGACCCCACTTTCTGTTTCCCAGAGAAAACTGAAGCCATCAGATAGAGGAATTTCTCTGATATCCCACTAGCAAATCTCTTAACCCACCTTCACCCTTTGTCTCCCATCTTCCAGCTGCACTCTGCTTTCCACTCCCCTGTTTTCTCAGAAATCATTTGCCATCAATTCTCCCTTTGTACTCTAAATATTGTTCAACTGCCCCTTCTCAATAGGATCATTCCTGTTGCCACTGGAATATATCCACGTCTCTCTTCTATTAAACAACAAAAACTAATTAAAAGTACCTCCCTTGATCCCACACTTCCTCTAGCAACCACCCTTTCTGTCCTCTCCTAAAAATTGCCTTTTTGAAGTTCTGTGGGTTTGGGTCTCTATTTCTTCATCAAAATTCACTCCTCAGCTCCCTGTAATCTGCTTTTATCTCATGACTCTACTGAAACAGCCCTTGCTAAGGCCAGCATGGATATCTACATTGCTAGACCTTTTCCACTTCCTCTTTTTCTCTACTCATTTGCAGTAGTCAACACCAGTTTCCTCTCCTTGATACATTCTTTCATTGGCTTCCAAGACACTACATTCCCCTGGCTTTCCTGCTACTACTCAGGGTATAATCTGACAACGTTGCAGACTCATTATTATCTTCTACCCAGCTATTAAATGTTGCAGTTAATTACCCAACACGATCACACTTTGCAAGCTTATTCATGCCCATGGCATCGACTGCCATCTACAATTGACTCACACATTGATATCCTGAGCCCAGACTGCTCCCTGAGCACCGAATCTGCATATCCAACTGCTTGTTATCTCCTTTGAATGTCTCAAAGTTTTCTCCCTTCAACATGTTCAAGGTCAAACTCATGATGCTTCTGCTTCTCCCCTCTCCCAAGCCTGGTATCCCAGTAAATGGTGCCACCATTCATCTAGTTACACAAGTAAGAAACCTCAAATTCACCCTTGAAACCTCCTCTTTCCCCACAACCAGTCCAATCTGTCACCAAATAAATGTACCTCATATAGTTCCTAAACACTTCTCAAATCCATCCATTTCTTTCCATTTCTGCACCTACCAATTTAGTCCAAGACTCCACACCCTCTTACTTGGACTAGAGCAATGCCCCCCTAATTGGTCTCTGTGCAGCTGGAGTGATCTTTTCAAACGCAGATCTGGTCCTATCACCTTCTAAATCTTTTGGTGACTTCCTTTTGTTCTAAGACTAAAGACCAAAATTCTTGTCCTGGCCTGCAAGGGTCTCCATGGCCACTGGCTTCCCCCGTTTGCAGCCTCAGTTCCTTTCACTCTTTCCTCCCTCTTCCTTCCAGTCACATTGATCTGTGTTTCAGTACCGCCAATATGCCGGACCTCTTCTCACCACGGGCCTTTCCCTATGCCGTTCCTCATGCCTAGAATTCTCTTTTCCTCCTCTTTGTCTGGTTAGTTTTCCTCTCATCCTTAGGGTTTCAGATCAAGTATCATTTTTCTCAGAAAAGCCCTCCCTGACCTCTAATTCTAGGTCCAGTTCCTTTGTGACAGGCTCTTATAAAAAAGCCTTTCTTCCAATAATAGTCCTAGTTTTAAATTATACCTTTGTTTAAAAAATTAGACCGATATTATTTATGGGCATTCATTTGAGAGTTTCCAATTCATGAATCAGCATCCAAAATGCATGTGAAAGGAGCTCCACCGAGTGGGCAGAAAGGGGGTTCATCTCTCGGGCAAATGCAGAAGCAAGTGAGGAAATGTTTTGATTGATGTTTCCATTTTATATGGGGGGGGTCTTATAAAGTGGGGAGCAGATATACATTCATTAGTACAGTGTGTTGTCTATTCTGATAAGCTATCTCTACTGGACTGAAACTGGTTTATCACCAGGTGTTACTTACCTGCGGTTCTGTTGTTCCATTGGAATAACATTCTGTTCTTCCATTTTTTTCAGAAAGACCCTGCAGATCAATTGTTTTGTCTTCTGGAAAATCCTCTCTTGGAAAGGGGTCCCTCCTAGCAATGTCCAATGCAAGTGGTCATTTTATTTTTCTTAACACAGTCATTTGTGGGACTATTTGATTAACTGTCTTTCCCACTAGCCCGAAAGCTCCTTGAGCATGGGATCATGCCTGTTTGCACTCCTATTGCATTCCCGATGTCCGGCCCAGGGCCTGGCACACTGGGGGAGACCAAAGAGTGAATGAACAAAAACTGGCTCCCTGTGACTGGAGGGAAGCTTCAGAGTCCCTGGAGCTTATTTCTAGAGTATCACAGCACTAGCGTTGCTCAGGTCCCAGAGAAGTTACCTGTCATCTGTGAGGGAGCAGTTCTGGGCATTCAGTAAAATGTTTGCTAAAAGAGTGAGTTTTAGGGGATCTCAAAATAAGCCCTACTCTCATTCTGTAGCCAAGAAAGGGCACCGAGACAACGGGACATCCCCCACTCTCAACCAGGGCACTGTCCCTGTCATCACTCTATCTAATGGAGCCCATTATTGTCATCAAAAAAAAAAGGATAAAATCAGGGAAAGTTGTGATTTATAGTCTTTTTTTCATTACTTGTAATTGACTTCTCCTGCCTTTGTCTTAGATATTTTTGGACCTTCTCCCCCCTTTCTCTCACTGTCCACATAAACAGCCTTGCTCTGGTATACAGATTTCTTTCCTTGCTTGGATATGAGTCTGAGCTGAGCTGAACATAAGGGGGAAGTTAAAAATAATTGTAAAAGTCATAAAATTAGGTTGAGTGTTAGGATTGCACACAAAAAGTACTTTCCCAGAAAATTCTCTAGAAATTGTTTAGAGTTCAAGGAAAATAAACAATTCCATCCTGAGTCAGACAGAGTTCAACACTGGGGCCTCCCAGAAGTTGGCAGCTAATGGCATAATATGTCTGGAAACACAGATAAGTGGAAAGTGAAAATTTTATACTTTAATTCTGATGTTTCAAACTTGCATAAGGGAAGACTGAAAAAAGGGCAGAGGTTGGGGTGGGGGTTAACGAGCCTTTCTATGTCAGAGAGATGGTACTGAGTGTTGTAAGAGCATATTGGGAATGAAATCCCAGAAGCTGAAAAGGTGGACTGAGTCCTAATTCCCTCTACATCTTCCCCCATTACCTCTCTCCCCTCTCATGACACAGACCCTGGGGTCTTGCTTCTATCCAACTTCTCATGCACAGTCCTTTGAGAGTCTACCTTGACGAAGTGAGGCAAGCCTATGATGTTAAGAACCCCCTTCATTCACTTGCTTATAATTCATTCTTTTCTGTCCAAGTCTCTCCTCATTGACTTTCCAACCTATTTTCTGTAGATTTTGCCTAATCTATTGCTTCCACGAATCATCTGCATCAGAATCACTGACATGCTTGTTAAAAGGCAGATTCTGTCGCCCTGCCAGCCTTCCGCTAAATCAACATCCCTGAGGATGTGGCCAGGAACCTGAAATTTTGGCAAACTCCCTTAGTGATTTCCTAGGCTATTAGAGGTTGAAAACCATTGACTGAGTCCCTGTAGATTTCAACCTCCCAGGCTCCTGCCCTGGTTCCTTTGCTTGGGTATTGAGCATACCTTTCTTTCGTGACTCAGCAACTCTGGAGGCAGCTTTTTGGGCAGCTTTTTGGGCAATATTAAGGTTCAACTTGGTCCCAGCAGACCCGCTTCTTGTATACCAGCAGCCCTATCTCCCCAGCCCCTTCTCAAATGCCTAGGTGAGTCTGGCCTTATGTATGGGATGGGGATACCTGAGCTATTAGCTGTAAACATAAGACGTTACCTTTCCCAGTAACATTTGTCTTTTTAAATTAATCTCTAAAGAAATGCATATCTAGGGAATTTTATGCACCCAAGACTAAATATGGCAAGTCAAATGACAGACGCAAATCCTTGATGATAACTCTTTAAATCATCATTAGAACCTGCCTAATTGTAAGAATGATTGAAGAGAAGATGAGGACAATTTACCCTTTAAAATATTTTTCTGATGATCTAATGGGGTTATAGAAGTTTGCTGCTTCAGGGAACACCACCTCATGAACTAGTATCCTGGTAACATGTTTGGGGAGGTTATTTCAGCCTTCTTTAAGAGAAGACTGTAGGCATACGAATATGATGAATAAAGAGGGCAGCCAAGAGTCTTGCTTAAGACCTTGGGCTTTGGAATTGGGCAGTGCCAAGATGCAGCTTTGGCAATGGGATCCCAGACAAGTTACTTCAACTCACTAAATTCCATTCTTGTCACCTTAAAATAAGGACAATAGTAATACTGACCTCATGGCATGTGAAGAATATCCATGATAATGCACGTGAAGGGCTTGGCACGTAAGATCCAGAATTTAACAATTGCTGCCATTATTATCATTGTCTTTATTATTATAACACTTGAGGTGGGGAGAGGGAGAGAAGCAGTTCTTCAACTTTTCAGGGCTTCAGACTCTTCTGGAGCACATGCTACTTTTCTCTGTTAAACAAGGACCCTGGGGATATCTTACTCTGTGTTCCTTCTTCCACTCCCTATTGCATACAGATGCAATCCAGGGAAGTGAACACCCACAGCCAAAGAGGTTTCAAGCATGGGGGTAACATATTGGATGGTGTATGACCTCAATGTCTTCTTTTTCAAAGCATCAAGCCCTTAAGAGAGGTCTTCCAGAACACACACCTAGAGTGTGTTTCACCCTCTGCCTACTCCAGTTGTCCTTTTGAGGATTCATGCCTAGTCTGGTGGGAGACACAGGGACTGGATTCTTGCTGGAAATCTACAAGAGATACATGAAAATCATCTGGTAAGGCTAAGGAGCTGGTGAGGAAACAAGGAAGACAGCACTTTCTATAGTGCATAGAGACATCTATTCTCCAGCCTTTCTGGAGAGATGTAAAGTCTCCCTTCTTTAAGACAAATGAGCATTCCACAAGCTTTGGGCTACCTGACAGTTGTGGCACCACTAAACCTCTTGTATATGAGAAATAACTTTCTCTTTGGTTCAAGATGTTGGATGATCTGATTTTCAGGAGAAATCCCCTTCAAATCAGTTTCATTTTTAGTGTGAACTGAGCCTTTGGAGAATGAAGAGCTGCCAAACAACTGACTCACTAATGAGAGTAGATATTGACATGGCAAAGAAATGACAGCCTGGAGTTTTTAATAGGATGGTTACCTAATGAGCAGGACCTGAAGATGTTCCTTTTTTCCAAAGGAAGGAGCAAAGTAGTGATAGCAAGTATCATATCAATATATTCATGAGGCATAGCATGTACATCTGACAAGTCTTCTAAAATCATGGTAACTTTTGAGAAAGATTATGACATCAAATCTTGCAGTTCTCCAGAATCCTTTTTTTTTTTTGGTTTAGTAACCTAAACTGAGAGAATAATATAAAGTTCCTCTACTCAGTTGTGTAGACTTGCAAATGCCTTTGCTGATACCTCACATATCGTCTCCAATTTAGTCTTGCTCTGAACTTTTGCAAGACGTCCGTTTGTCTTTGGGTCATAAAGATCCCACAGATATTTTCAGAAAGATAATTTAAAAAAAAATCCTTTCATCTTAGTTCAGAGCACCAAACAGGAGAGAGCTGACATTACAGACTGTTTTCAACTTGAGCAAAGAGAAGCTGCTGGCTCCGATATGTGGTCTGGGACCTGAAACCCTAGACCTTTCCAATGACTATGCCCAAAGAAACTACCCAAACATCAAAGAGGAGCTGTTTTCCCTTGGACATACCGAAGAGGAGGTATAGAAGTTTGTGTCGAGCTACCCAGATGTCACCTTGGCAGAGAAAAAGTTTAATGATAAAACAGACTGCTTCATCCAAGAAAGCAATTAGCATTTCACAAGTAATTGGAAATTCTCTGATTCGGGATTCAAACATAAGCACTTTAAAAAGTCAAATTGAAGAACTGGTACATGCTGGCTATACCTTGAGTACAACCAACATCACTCTTCTATCTTGGAGTAAAAAAGAGATATAAGGCTACATTGCAAAAAACTGACTAGGTAGAACATTGTCATGGAGAATTAAAAAACTCTTGTAGTGATATCATTTCATGTTGAATTTGGACCTTTCAGAAAAGATAGATTTGATTTCTTAACCACAGATACATTATAATGACCATTCAGACATTTTATTGTAAGAGTTCATAAAAACCTATGGTCAGTATGCTCAAGTATAGTATTCCCAGCTTAACTTTTCTCTAGTTTAGTTAATGCAACATCCCACTAGATGATACAGGCTGTGACTACTGTAGGAATGGTAGTTCCTGAGTGCCAAGGTAGAGTGATATGTAGAAAGATAAAAACTACAAAGCAAGCTTTTGTGATTTCTGTTCAGATTAAAATAATTGACATATTCATTTAGGAGGTTCTATTTCCTCTCATGGTTTTGACTGGAAACCTATTCCTCCAGTTATTCTAATTTTGTATTTAATTGTATCTAAGTGTGATTCATTTTCAAACCAGAATGCCAGTTAAAATTGGACAAAACCTAGAAAGGAGGAATTTTTCACTGCAAAAGTCCATATTCCATTTAAACCATTATTGCCTCTTTTGTTTTTTAGCACTCAGCCTTGATATATTACAAGTCTATTCTGATTTGTTTCAGGACAAGGGCAACTGTGGTAGGAAGAATAATAACCCCCCAAAGATGTCCATGTCCTAATCCCAGAACCTGCAAATATGTTACATTCCACTGCAAAAGGAACTTTGCAGATGTGATTCAAGTAAGGACCTTGAGAAGGAGAGATGATCCTGGATTATATGGGATGGGTCCCATGTAAAAGTGGAAGAGGGAGACTACAGGGGAGGTTGGATTGACACCATATAAAACCCACTGTTGCTGGCTTGGCAGGTTGGAGGAGGGGGCCGTGAGCCAGGGAATGCGAGCAGCTTCTGCAGGTTGCAGAAGGCCAGGAGGCAGATTCTCCCCTAAATGCTCAGAAGGTGTATTAGTTATGTTCTCTAGGGAAACAGAATCAACAAGAGATATTAAATAAAAGATTTTATAAAAGCGTCTCATGCAACTGTAGGTATGCACGAGTCCAAATTCCATAGGGCAGGCAGCAAACTGGCAACTCCAATGAAGGTGTTCGATGAACTCCTCAGGCAGCGAACTGGCAACTCTGAGGGGTGTTCGATGAACTCCTCAGGAAACGCTTCGCTGGCTAACTGAAGAAGAAGTGAAGGTCCTCTCTCTGTCTCGCTTAAAAGTCTTGAACTGATTGGATTAAATCCAGCTGATTGCATTTTCTTATTGCAGAAGACACACCCTTCATTGATGTAATCAGTTATAGCTGCAGCCAATTGACTGATGATTTAGTTAACCAGCCACAAATGTCCTTGCAGTAAAAATTAGGCCAATGCTTGCTTGACCAGACACCTGGGTACCATTACCGGGCCAAGTTGACACATGAACCTAACCATCACAGAGGGGAATGCGACCTTCCTAACAACTTGATTTCAGCTCAGTGGCACCCAGGTCAGACTGGATTTGTGTTCTTTTGAGCCATAAGTTGTTGTGCAGTAGATAGATGACAAATTCAGCAACTAAAGAGGTGATTGGTTGCATTGTGGGTGAAGAAGTAACAAAATGCCATCTTTTTATTGTTATAGCATATTTCCTCCTTTTATAAGAATAGCATTTTTCATCCATCTACCTTTCTAGAATGGTTAATAAGTTAACATTTATAAAGTCCTCTAAATGTGCAGATAAAAAACTAAATGTACATATAAATTATAAACTCTAATGTAAGTATAAATTACCAAATCTAAATGCTTAATGAATTTCGTTTAAAGAAATGGTGATTGTTAATTTGTTTCTATATATATATATATTTTTCTTGGCATTTCATCTAATGCTCCTGCCCTTTGGTGGGCAGCTGAGCCTGCTCAGCTACAACTTGGCATCAGTGACAGCATAAGAAGCAGAGAACCTCATTGTTTGACTGAAGAGAGGCCAATGTGTGGCATCTCTGGGTGGGCTGCCAGGAGCCCAGGCCCTCCACTCTCATATCTGTGGGTAGCTGGCTTAGCTCTCCATTGCTCTCTACTCCACCATCATGACCACTTCCACTGGGACCTTAGGAAGGGCACAGTGGCTTCCTGGAGCTGGGAGAATGCCCACCATGGCCAGAAGGTAGGAACAGAGATCCAAGTGGTGAAGGGGAGGAGGGCATGTGGGGTCCATCTTGGAGCCCTGTGATCAGCCTCCGTGATCAGATCAGGAGTCTTCCTGGTAGGAACAGAAGGCAAAGGGATTACATGTGCATGATAGCAAGTAACTGTTCCGAGGCCCTGGATATTCTAATGTGTCTCCCCTTCTTGGAATCTAGAATCCAAACAATGCTTATGGCATTGATTCCTGGGCCACTCCATCTGCTGGCAGAGTGCAAATGGCCCTGGTGTTGGCATTTCATTCATTGTAATCCTTAACCTGGGCCTCTTTTTAAGCATCGATACAGGATTTTATATTTATCTGTGTAGTTACCTTTATTCATTCTCTTTATTCCTTCTTATGGCTTTGAGTTACTGTCTAGTGTCATTTTCTTTCAGCCTGAAGGACTCCCTTTAGCATTTCTTGTAGGGCAGATCTTCTAATAATAAACTCCTTCAACTTTTATCTGTAAATGTCTTAATTTCTCCTTTATTTATTTTTTATTTTTTTATTTTTTTTATTTTCAAATAAATTTAATCTTACAGGAAGAGTTGCAAAAACAGTACAAACCCCATACATAGAATTCCATCATACCCCGACCCCCCTCCCCCGATACCCCATGCACCAGCTTTAACATCCTGTCACACCACCATTTCTTTCTTTCCCTCCCTATCTATCATCCATCATCTATTGCTCTGTCCTCTGAACATATGAAAGCAAGCTGCACATATCTTTGAACAAACAATATAATTCACATATACCTTTCCCGTGGACAAGAACATTCTTTTGTGCAATCTCATTAAGTGCAGCTAAGAAGTTCAAGAAATTCAACATTGATACAAAGCTTACATTCTATATTTCCTTTTTTTTTTTTTTTTATAACCTTCATTTTATTGAGATATATTCACATACCATGCAGTCATACAAAACAAATCGTACTTTCGATTGTTTACAGTACCATTACATAGTGGTACATTCATCACCCAAATCAATCCCTGACACCTTCATTAGCACACACACAAAAATAATAAGAATAATAATTAGAGTGAAAAAGAGCAATTGAAGTAAAAAAGAACACTGGGTACCTTTGTCTGTTTGTTTCCTTCCCCTATTTTTCTACTCATCCATCCCTAAACTAGACAAAGTGGAGTGTGGTCCTTATGGCTTTCCCAATCCCATTGTCACCCCTCATAAGCTACATTTTTATACAACTGTCTTCGAGATTCATGGGTTCTGGGTTGTAGTTTGATAGTTTCAGGTATCCACCACCAGCTACCCCAATTCTTTAGAACCTAAAAAGGGTTGTCTAAAGTGTGCGTAAGAGTGCCCACCAGAGTGACCTCTCGGCTCCTTTTGGATTCTCTCTGCCACTGAAGCTTATTTCATTTCCTTTCACATCCCCCTTTTGGTCAAGAAGATGTTCTCCGTCCCACGATGCCAGGTCTACATTCCTCCCCGGGAGTCATATTCCATGTTGCCAGGGAGATTCACTCCCCTGGGTGTCTGATCCCACGTAGTGGGGAGGGCAGTGATTTCACCTTTCAAGTTGGCTTAGCCAGAGAGAGAGGGCCACATCTGAGCAACAAAGAGGCATTCGGGAGGAGGCTCTTAGGCACAACCATAGGGAGGCCTAGCCTCTCCTTTGCAGCAACCGTCTTCCCAAGGGTAAAACTTATGGTAGAGGGCTCAACCCATCAAACCACCAGTCCCCTATGTCTGTGGTCATGTTAGCAACCATGGAGGTGGGGTAGGCGAATACCCCTGCATTCTCCACAGGCTCCTCAAGGGGGCACTACATCTTTTTTTTTTCCTTGTTTTTCTTTTTTTTTTTTTTTTAACTTTCCCTTCTTTTTTAAATCAACTGTATGAAAAAAAAGCTAAAAAGAAAACAAACATACAATAAAAGAACATTTCAAAGAGACCATAACAAGGGAGTAAGAAAAAGACAACTAACCTAAGATAACTGCTTAACTTCCAACATGTTCCTACTTTACCCCAAGAAAGTTACCTAATATAGCAACATTTCTGTGAACTTGTTCCTACTATATCCATCAGAAATTAACAGACCGTAGTCATTCCTGGGCATCCCCAGAATATTAAATAGCTTATCTGTTCTCCTTGGATTATTGTTCCCCCTTCCTTAATTGCTCTCTACTGCTAGTTCCCCTACATTCTACATTATAAACCATTTGTTTTACATTTTTCAAAGTTCACATTAGTGGTAGCATATAATATTTCTCTTTTTGTGCCTGGCTTATTTCGCTCAGCATTATGTCTTCAAGGTTCATCCATGTTGTCATATGTTTCACGAGATCGTTCCTTCTTATTGCCGCGTAGTATTCCATTGTGTGTATATACCACATTTTATTTATCCACTCATCTGTTGAAGGACATTTGGGTTGTTTCCATCTCTTGGCAATTGTGAATAATGCTGCTATGAACATTGGCGTGCAGATATCTGTTCGTGTCACTGCTTTCCGATCTTCCGGGTATATACCGAGAAGTGCAATCGCTGGATCGAATGGTAACTCTATATCTAGTTTTCTAAGGAACTGCCAGACTGACTTCCAGAGTGGCTGAACCATTATACAGTCCCACCAACAATGAATAAGAGTTCCAATTTCTCCACATCCCCTCCAGCATTTGTAGTTTCCTGTTTGTTTAATGGCAGCCATTCTAACCGGTGTTAGATGGTATCTCATTGTGGTCTTAATTTGCATCTCTCTAATAGCTAGTGAAGCTGAACATTTTTTCATGTGTTTCTTGGCCATTTGTATTTCCTCTTCAGAGAACTGTCTTTTCATATCTTTTGCCCATTTTATAATTGGGCCGACTGTACTACTGTCATTGAGTTGTAGGATTTCTTTATATATGCAAGATATCAGTCTTTTGTCAGATACATGGTTTCCAAAAATTTTTTCCCATTGAGTTGGCTGCCTCTTTACCTTTTTGAGAAATTCCTTTGAGGTGCAGAAACTTCTAAGCTTGAGGAGTTCCCATTTATCTATTTTCTCTTTTGTTGCTTGTGCTTTGGGTGTAAAGTCTAGGAAGTGGCCGCCTAATACAAGGTCTTGAAGATGTTTTCCTACATTATCTTCTAGGAGTTTTATGGTACTTTCTTTTATATTGAGATCTTTGGTCCATTTTGAGTTAATTTTTGTGTAGGGTGTGAGGTAGGGGTCCTCTTTCATTCTTTTGGATATGGATATCCAACTCTCCCAGCCCCATTTGTTGAAAAGACCATTATGACTCAGTTCAGTGACTTTGGGGGCCTTATCAAAGATCAGTCGGCCATAGATCTGAGGGTCTATGTCCAAATTCTCAATTCGATTCCATTGATCTATATGTCTATCTTTGTGCCAGTACCATGCTGTTTTGGCAACTGTGGCTTTATAATAAGCTTCAAAGTCAGGGAGTGTAAGTCCTCCCACTTCGTTTTTCTTTTTTAGAGTGTCTTTAGCAATTCGAGGCACTTTCCCTTTCCAAATAAATTTGATAACTAGCTTTTCCAAGTCTGCAAAGTAGGTTGTTGGAATTTTGATTGGGATTGCATTGAATCTGTAGATGAGTTTGGGTAGAATTGACATCTTAATGACATTTAGTCTTCCTATCCATGAACATGGAATATTTTTCCATCTTTTAAGGTCCCCTTCTATTTCTTTTAGTAGAGTTATGTAGTTTTCTTTGTATAGGTCTTTTACATCTTTGGTTAAGTTTATTCCTAGGTACTTGATTTTTTTAGTTGCTATTGAAAATGGTATCTTTTTCTTGAGTGTCTCTTCAGTTGGTTCATTTCTAGCATATAGAAACATTACTGACTTATGTGCATTAACCTTGTATCCCGCTACTTTGCTAAATTTGTTTATTAGCTCTAGTAGCTGTATCGTCGATTTCTCAGGGTTTTCTAGATATAAGATCATATCATCTGCAAACAATGACAGTTTTACTTCTTCTTTTCCAATTTGGATGCCTTTTATTTCTTTGTCTTGCCGGATTGCCCTGGCTAGCACTTCCAGCACAATGTTGAATAACAGTGGTGACAGCGGGCATCCTTGTCTTGTTCCTGATCTTAGAGGGAAGGCTTTCAGTCTCTCTCCATTGAGTACTATGCTGGCTGTGGGTTTTTCATATATGCTCTTTATCATGTTGAGGAAGTTTCCTTCAATTCCTACCTTTTGAAGTGTTTTTATCAAAAAGGGATGTTGGATTTTGTCAAATGCTTTTTCAGCATTTATTGAGATGATCAATTGATTTTTCCCTTTTGACTTGTTAATGTGTGGTAATACATTGATTGATTTTCTTATGTTGAACCATCCTTGCATGCCTGGAATGAACCCCACTTGGTCATGGTGTATGATTTTTTTAATGTGTCTTTGGATTCGATTTGCAAGTATTTTGTTGAGGATTTTTGCATCTATATTCATTAGGGAGATTGACCGGTAGTTTTCCTTTTTTGTAGCATCTTTGCCTGGTTTTGGTATTAGATTGATGTTAGCTTCATAAAATGAGTTAGGTAGTGTTCCATTTTCTTCAATGTTTTGAAAGAGTTTGAGTAAGATTGGTGTCAGTTCTTTCTGGAAAGTTTGGTAGAATTCCCCTGTGAAGCCATCTGGCCCTGGGCATTTCTTTGCGGGAAGATTTTTGATGACTGATTGGATCTCTTTGCTTGTGATGGGTTGGTTGAAGTCTTCTATTTCTTCTCTGGTCAGTCTAGGTTGTTCATATGTTTCCAGGAAATTGTCCATTTCCTCTACATTATCCAGTTTGTTGCCATACAGTTGTTCATAGTATCCTCTTATAATTTTTTTAATTTCTTCAGGATCTGCAGTTATGTCACCTTTTTCATTCATTATTTTGTTTATATGGGTCTTCTCTCTTTTTGATTTTGTCAGTCTAGCTAGGGGCTTGTCAATCTTGTTGATCTTCTCAAAGAACCAACTTTTGGTGATATTTATCCTCTCTATTGTTTTTTTGTTCTCTATGTCATTTATTTCTGCTTTAATCCTTGTTATTTCTTTTCTTGTACTTGGTTTAGGATTGGTTTGCTGTTCATTTTCTAGCTTCTTCAGGTGATCCATTAGTTCTTTGATTTTGGCTCTTTCTTCCTTTTTAATATATGCATTTAGTGCTATAAATTTCCCCCTTAGCACTGCTTTTGCTGCATCCCATAGGTTTTGGTATGTTGTGTTCTCATTTTCATTCGTCTCTATATATTTAGCAATTTCTCTTGCTGTTTCTTCTTTAACCCACTGATTGTTTAGGAGTGTGTTGTTTAGCCTCCAGGTATTTGTGAATTTTCTAAGTCTCTGATGGTTATTGACTTCTAATTGTATTCCATTGTGGTCAGAGAATGTGCTTTGAATAATTTCAATCTTTTTAAATTTATTGAGGCTTGTTTTATGTCCTAGCATATGATCTATTCTGGAGAAAGTTCCATGAGCACTAGAAAAGTATGTGTATCCTGGTGATTTGGGATGTAATGTCCTGTATATGTCTGTTAAATCTAATTCATTTATCAGATTGTTTAGGTTTTCAATTTCCTTATTGGTCTTCTGTCTGGTTGATCTATCTGTAGGAGAGAGTGATGTGTTGAAGTCTCCCACAATTATTGTGGAAACATCAATTGCTTCCTTTAGTTTTGCCAGTGATTCTCTCATGTATTTTGTGGCACCTTGATCGGGTGCATAGACATTTACGATTGCTATTTCTTCTTGCTGAATTGCCCCATTTATTAGTATGTAGTGGCCTTCTTTGTCTCTCAAAACATCCCTGCATTTGAAGTCTATTTTATCTGAGATTAATATTGCTACACCTGCTTTCTTTTGGCTGTAGCTTGCATGAAATATTTTTTTCCATCCTTTCACTTTCAGTTTCTTTGTGTCCCTGTGTCTAAGATGAGTCTCTTGTATGCAACATATTGATGGTTCATTTTTTTTGATCCATTCTGTGAATCTATATCTTTTAATTGGGGAGTTTAATCCATTTACATTCAACGTTATAACTGTGAAGGCATTTCTTGAATCAGCCATCTTATCCTTTGGTTTATGTTTGTCATATTTTTCCCCTCTGTCTATTAATATCCTTTATTGTACCCATACCGAATCTCTTTCGTACTGAACCTTTCTCCAAGTCTCTCTGTCCTTCCTTTGTTTCTCTGTCTGTAGGGCTCCCTTTAGTATCTCCAGTAGGGCAGGTCTCTTGTTAGCAAATTCTCTCAGCATTTGTTTGTCTGTGAAAAATTTAAGCTCTCCCTCAAATTTGAAGGAGAGCTTTGCTGGATAAAGTATTCTTGGCTGGAAATTCCTCTCACTCAGAATTTTAAATATATCGTGCCACTGCCTTCTCGCCTCCATGGTGGCTGCTGAGTAGTCACTACTTAGTCTTATGCTGTTTCCTTTGTATGTGGTGAATTGCTTTTCTCTTGCTGCTTTCAGAACTTGCTCCTTCTCTTCTGTGTTTGACAGTGTGATCAGTATATGTCTCGGAGTGGGTTTATTTGGATTTATTCTATTTGGGGTTCGCTGAGCATTTATGATTTGTGTATTTATGTTGTTTAGAAGATTTGGGAAGTTTTCCCCAACAATTTCTTTGAATACTCTTCCTAGACCTTTACCCTTTTCTTCCCCTTCTGGGACACCAATGAGTCTTATATTTGGACGTTTCATATTATCTATCATATCCCTGAGGTCCATTTCGATTTTTTCAATTTTTTTCCCCATTCTTTCTTTTATGCTTTCATTTTCCATTCTGTCATGTTCGAGGTCACTGATTTGTTGTTCAACTTCCTCTAGTCTTGTACTATGAGTGTCCAGAATCTTTTTAATTTGGTCAACAGTTTCTTTAATTTCCATAAGATCATCCATTTTTTTATTTAGTCTTGCAATGTCTTCTTTATGCTCTTCTAGGGTCTTCTTGATTTCCTTTGTCTCCCATACTATGGTCTCATTGTTCATCTTTAGTTCTTTGAGTAGCTGCTCTAGGTGCTGTGTGTCTTCTGGTCTTTTGATTTGGGTGCTTGGGCTTGGGTTATCCATATTGTCTGGTTTTTTCACATGCTTTATAATTTTCTGTTGTTTTTGGCCTCGTGGCATTTGCTGAACTTGATAGGGTTCTTTTAGGATTTGTAGATAAATTGAAGTCCTTATCTCTAATTTATCAGATCTACAGCTTCGTGGAGTACACTTTCTCTAACTAACCAGCAGGTGGCGTCCACAAGCCACCTGTTCTGCACAAGCCAGTTCTCCCCTGCTTAGCCTTTTTGGTGAGTGGGGGAGTGAGTCTTGTGGGGTCCAATTGGTGTACCAAGCTTGCGTGTGTAGTTAGTGTTGCCTGCCCTGTATATGGGGCGTGTTTCTGGGCAGTCAGGGATGGGGGGGTGGCTCTAACAATCAAATATCCCTGGTGATCCTAGAGTTTTAAAGCTGCTGCAATAGTCTAATCCTTCAGTTCAGTCCTGCCACAGTTTGTCTCTGCCACTGACCCACAAGTCCTTGGTATTGGCGTATGGCTCCTGAGACTTGCAAGTGGGCCCCTCTTCCAGGCCGTGCACCCCGGGTCCTCTGTTGAGGGATGACTGTGCTATGTCACAGGTGAGTGCCGTCCCCCCAGGGCAGTTCTGGGCTGCTTGGCTGTGTAGGGAGGCTCCCAGTCTGCTGAAATGATGGCTGAATGGGGCTTTGTTAATTCACACTGCTCTACCTTCCCAACTCTGGGACAGTCAGCTGAGGTTGCAGGGAAGGCTAATGTCCACGTCCAGTTTTGTGGTGTGTGCCTGTTATTTGAAGCACTTCTGTCACACTGGGTTGTCTGGGGCAGTTCTGGGCTATGGGGCTGGCGATGGGCAGGAGTGTTTCCTGTCCACCAGGATGATGGCTGTGAGCGGACACCCCCCTTTTCTTGGGAAGTTGTGGTGTTTAGTGAATTTTCTCAGCCACTGGATTATTGCGTTTTGTCTCAGAGCTCTCCTAGTTCTGCTCTTGACTTGACCTGCCCAAATTGCAAGTCTTTGAAGCTTTCTGTATTGGGCTTCTTAGAGTAATTGTTTTAGAAAAAGAAAAAAGGATTAAAAAAAAAAAAAAAAAAGGGCCCTCCTCAGAGATCTAATGGGTTATTGAAATGCTAAGAGACAAAACAACCAGGGCCATTAAGGAAAGGTCCACAGGGCAGAGAGATCAGCTTTTCTTCAGGATTTGCATATGCACCTCAGGGCCCTTCCCCTTTCTATGTTCACCAGAACTCCAAAAATCCTCCGCTTTTATTTTGGAGTTTTTCGTGTTGTTTTTTTTTTCTCTGTGCCTGTTTCCTCTCTGCTGGGCTGGCTGCTCTCAGATTCTCTGGTGTCTGGTCTCAGTCTATCTATGGTTGGAGTTTGGATCAGTAGAATGAGATTCCGAGAAGGGCTGCCACTGCAGTTCTCCCTTCTCCTTCCCGGAGCTGACAGCCCCTCCTCCCACGGGACTGAGCCTGGCAGGGAGGGGCGCGGGTCCCCTGGCCGCAAAAACTTACAGATTTCGCTGATCTCAGCAGTTCCACGTTTTCATGAGTGTTGTATGAAGTATGCCCAAAGTCAGATTGCTCTGTGGTGTCCAGTCTACGCAGTTCCTGGCTTTCTACCTACTTTCCTGGAGGAGTAACTAAAACATACAGCTCACCAGTCTGCCATCTTCAGTTTCTTAATCTCTCCTTTATTTTTGAAGGATAATTTTGCCAGATGTAGAATTCTTGACTGACAGTTATGGAAGTAAGTCAATGCATTGGTTAAATATTTTCTGTGAATGATTGTGTGGGCATTGTACATGCATTGGTTAAATATTTTCTGTGAATGATTGTGTGGGCATTGTCATTGGGGTTACGAGCTTATTGTCTTTTGACTACATTTGGTGAGTGTCACAACAAGATTTCTAACATCTCCATTTTGGCTTTCCTCCCCCTTGGCTGTGGTGAGCATCTCTCTACTCCTCAGGGCTGTGAGCTTCTCAAGGGCAGAGACAGTGTGTTATTAAAATTTATATCCCAAGTTCCCTGCAGAATGAATAAAGTTGAACTATCAGTTGTGAAATCCTTACAGGTATAAAATAAGCTGAAGAGGACTGGTTTCCTCCTAGAAAAAGTGTTTGGTTTGTCTCCACATTTCTGAGGTCAACACAGAATTGTGTTCATAATTGTCCCTAACGGTATTTCTTTTTGACTCCCAGGTAGTTGCAGTCTTTGAGGATAGCTACCGCCTCCAGAGGACACTTCTGCCAAAACAGGTACTCGCCCTCCCCCACCCCCCAGGAGCCGGAAAATGTCACCAAGGCCACGCCTTCATCTTCCACGCCTTCGTCTTCCACGCCTTCATCTTCCACGTTTTCGTCTTTCACGCCTCCATCGTCCACACCTTCGTCTTCCACGCCTGTTGTCCTTCGTCTTCCACACCTCCATCTTCCACACCTCCATCGTCCATGCCTCCTCTCTTATGCCTTATGTAGGGATGGATTAGTGAATGAGTGGCAAGGCAGAGCAACAACCTAAACTGGAAAGAGTTCATGGGCCATGCGTGTACTCTGCCCTGCCCTACTCCCTGCACTCTGACTCGTGGCCTCTTCCTGTTCTTCAGATATGTAAATTGCCATGGCTTGGAGACTGCAGCGCTGGAGCCTGGCCTCCCTCTGGAGTTGGCTGTTCCTCCTGCTCAGCCGAGAGTCTGGATCTGTTACTTCAGTGCTTCTTTTAAGTGTTGGGACTGATTCTTGAGCCATCCTCTGAGAGCCGTCTCAATTTGGGAAAGTGGGTGAGTAGAAGGTGGGGATGAAAGGATGAGGGGAAAGTAGGAGAAGATGGATAGAGAGTGGACAAGGGGGGTGGATTTAGGGAGATGGGTGAAGGGGATTGGTGGGTAGGGATGGGTGGGTTTGTCATGACCATACCAAGTTTTGTCTTTATTAATTAATATACCATATTCAGAGCATAGTGATAAAACCTAGAGAGTGGTAGGAGAGGGCTACCAGGGATGGGAGCAGTGTCAGACTAAAGAGTAGAGAACAAAAGGAAAAAGTGGGGGAGGGGGGAGGAAGCAGATGAAGGAGGAGGGAGAGGAGGAGGAGAAGGAAGAGAAGAGGAAGAAGATGATGAAGGAGGAGGGTTTGGGAGGGTGGAGGAGACACCTGCCCATAATGCAGAGGACCTGGGTTTGAATCTGGTTTGAACTCCCAGGAGCTGGTGGCCTGTGCCCTGCCAACCGGCCATCAGTGAGTGACAGGGCCAGGGCAGCCGGCCCATCCGGCTCATGCCATGGCTAGCATCCTTTGTTCTCTTGTTTCTAACAAGCAGCCTGCCCTCCTTGCAGACTGCACTGCTTGAGAGAGAAGCCAGGACCAAAGGCTGTAAGATACGATAGCCACAGTTTCACCCCCTTTTCTTCCTGTTCCTTTAACTCAAGGAGGAATGAGCATCGTCTCTGGGGTTTGGGAAAGCAGTTCTGCAGTCAGAGATGCTCCCTTCACCTTTGGAGATGAAGGAGAGGAATGTTCTTTTTTGCTGTGTCCTCCCAGCACCCACCTCTGCCCAGGGCCGTGACTGAGCTCCCAACCTCAGATTCCACAGCAGAGAGAACAGCTTATTCGCTTATTCAGTGATGAAGCCATTTTGAAACCAGAACCTGGGAGCAAAGGACCAGCAGATGCCAGCCACGTGCCTTCCCACGTGACAGAGGAACTCCAGATGCCATCGGCCTTTCCTCAGTGAAGGCATCCTCTTGTTGGTGCCTTAGTGTGGACACTTTTATGGCCTTAGAGCTGCAAATCTGTAATCTAATAAACCCCCTTTTATAAAAGCCCATCTGTTTCTGGTATTTTGCATTCTGGCAGCTTTAGCAAACCAAAACAATGACATTATTTAGCTTTAACTCATCCAGTGACTGAGTTGAATTATGATTTTATTCCAAAGTGGTTTCCAGTCCCCCAGCAGCCCAGTCTCATTCTCCTGGGGCTCATCTGCCTCACTCTGGTCTGAGGGCTCAAAGCTCTTGCCTCTCCCCTATAAACAAAGTAAAATCTCTCCTGGAGAGCAGAAAGTGAATGATTTCTTTTGGTGGAGATTCAGGTTTAATTGCACCCCGTTACACACACACACACACACACACACACACACACACGCACGCACACACCACTTGCATATGATTTCAGGAGATTTGTGGATTCCTTAAAGCTTATCCAGATACCCCAGTTTAAGATGACTTAATTTAAATAAAAGCATTTTTATTTGTTTCTGATCCTAAATGTGTTGGATAGCTGTCTACCTGCTCAAAACTCCCTCTCCCAATGCCTTTACGTTCTTTGTCACTGCATGTTTGTTAACAGCTGCTCACCATGCCTTTGATGGAAATGGACTGAGGGAGGAACGGTGGCACAGGGCGGCTCCTAGAAGTAGCGGGCAGGTAGCCAGGGCTCGCGGCGATGGCCATCGAAATTCCAAATGCTGCCAAGAGTGTCCAGACCAGGACTCTCAGACACGGGGGACTGGACCGTAGCTCTGGTGGCATCACGGGAGGTGCCTGGCTTGGATCTCCCTTCCAGAGAGAAGCTGCTGTGAGGAGCACAGTGAGCGCACAGCAGACAGTTTCCAGCTGCAGCACCTGCCGGATCCACCCCTTGTCTCCCTGCCAGGGACTGAGCATGGTGGGGGAGCCACTTCTGCCCAACATGGGTCTTCTCTATGGACAGTCTTTGCATGCCGTTGGGTGGGCTGAGACTTTCTCAGAGCTGCACTGCAGACTGAGGCTCTGCCCACCCCATTGCCACCCAACCCCACTCCCCCTTTTCTCACAGGTGTCTGATCTGCATAGGGGTATGAAGGCTTTCTCTGCCTCCTCCTACGTTTTCTTTCCTTTATCTCTCCCAATCTCCCAATAAATCTCATGCACTTCTAACGGTCTTGGTGTCTGCTTCTGGAAGGACCTGAACCGACTCCACTCTATTAGTAGTTGTCATCTCTGGTCACATCACTCCCAGAGCTCACCTAGAAATGCTTCCCAAATCTTGCCCACCCATTTCATCCCAGAGTTGAGAATTGCTGGATTCCAGCCTTCTGACTATGCTGGGGCTCCCAGTACCGCTCTAGTCAGCCTTCCACAGCATGCTTAGGTCCCCTAGAGATGAAACACAGGCATGTGCTAGTCAAACACATACTTTATTTCTTTCTAGAGATTCTTTCCAGGATCCCATGGAAACCTCAGGAACCAGCCCCTCCATGCCTACTCCTCTCCCCTAAAGCCAGCTCCCGAGTTCCCTTTTCCCAGGCGTCCACTCAGTCCTTCTGAGAGAAAGGACGCTCCAGCATGTCTTAGCATTCTGGTGTGGGGTGAGGAGGACAAGGTCTCTTGCCCTTTAGATTCTCCCTTAAAATCCCCCCTCACCCCACAATTACTGTGGTCCTCCTGTGGTCGATGATACACATCAGAGCTCCTCCCTGAGATAGAAGGAGGAGGAGGAAGAGGAGGTTGGCACAATACAGATAACACTTGACAGCAACTGGACCCCACATTTTGGAAGTAGCATAACAAAGATGGCCCCATGATGTCTTATAGGCTTTCACCACTGGACAGCACAGCAAAGAAAAACACTTATGGAATAAATGCAGGGTGACACATTTCTATAATAAGAATGAGACCCATGCACAGCACAAATAATAGTGTTTCACACACGTGGGAGCAGACAACATTGTTTTAAAGTGCACTGGACATTGGGGGCTGGGTCAGAGGAAGGCTTCCTGGGTTCTCTGTGAGGTGATGCTTTGTCATATTTGAAACTGCCCAGAATCATCCCATATTCCCTGCTATTTTGTGCGATGGGGATGCTGGTCAACCCCATCGTCTTTGGTTCCCTGGACTTACTGGCGGCTCCCTTTGGTATTATCTCAGAGAACTCTCCTTGCAACAGGCTCTCTGAAGGTCCCAGCCTTTGGCTTGATAATGCATGTTGAGTGTGGCTTTTTAGAATCCTGTGCGGAATCTGCTTCTCCATACCGACTGGGCAGACTGGACCCACTGGGATGGGTGAGTTGGTGACAGCAAGTATGGTGGATGCCTCAAGAATGGAAGGAGCTGGGTGTCCCACAGCAGGGCCAAGTCCAGAGCATGTGCTCAACAAACACCTGTTGAATTCAACTCTAATTTTCTCTTCTGCAGATGAGATGGCCCCAATTCCTTGACACTTTCTTTTTAGATTCTTCTCATAATCATGCTGGTTCTTATATCCTTCTGACATGAATCATTCATACATGGCATGATTCCCTATTAGAAGTATGACTAATGCTTTGGGTACTGACTTTTGTGCCCCAAAATTAAGTCTTCCATTCATATATCTGCATTGAACTGACTTGATTAAATTTGTTTAATCCCTCCTGTGCCACACTGCAGAATATGGCTCTCGGGTCTTTCTAGCTTGTACACTTTCTCCCAGGCCTGCCAATGACCTGATAGGATCAGAGCTAGCAGGTGGGAGAGTCTGCAAACCTGTGAGTAGCACTGTTCTCCCTGTAACACCACGGACACAGGACACACGCAGCCATCCTGCAAACCCCACATGAGGCTTCTTTCAGCCGCCCACATGTGGACAGAGCACGGATCTGGGAGACACAAAGGAATGGGGTGCTCTCTTGCTACAGCTCCCAAAGCTGTATTAGGACACAAAGCATTAAGTTCCTGGCTCTGACAGACTGAAGGTCCCGAAGGATGGGTGGGTCGTTGCCGTCCCTCAAAGGCAGGAGGTCAGCAGAGGTGGGAGACACAAAGGGGAGACTCAGAGTCTCTGAAGGAACATGTGGGGTGCAGCTTCCTCATTCACCAGGGCATCTGAGCACATGTCTTATGCTAGTAGGAAGTTAAGAATCTGGGTTGGCGCTCCTGCCCTACGATACCCAAGAGGTATGATATTCTCCATCTGTGGAACTCAATCTGGTAAAGCCTCATGGAGAGGTGCAGGCTTACGTGTGAAGTCCCCTGCTCTGGAAAGCGCTGAAACCTTCCAGAAGGAACACACTCACCATTTTAGGATAATCCAGTAGAGAATGTCCGATCGGGAGCATCACCTATACTCTTAGCAGCTGCTTCCTCTCCAGGGGCTGGAAACTATCACTAGAAGATCTGCTCCTATTCTTTCTTGAGACTGCCATTTTTTTTTGGTGAGAAAAAATCATACCATTATAGAACCACTGAATGTTAAAATTCAAAGGGACATTTAGAAGATCTAACTCAGCCCCATCATTTTACAAACAAGGAAAGAGAGGCTCAGCCAGATTAAGGATGGTGCAGTTTTCCTGACCCTTGATGCATAATGGATGTCAGCTCCCATCAGTGGACATTTTTCTGCCCCCTTCAGTTGCTCAGGGCAGTCATTAGGGAGACAAAACAGAAGAATCTGAGCTCTCATTAAAGGTAATGAAATATTGAGAGCTACACAGGGGCAGAAGTATTTCTTCTTTTCATGGATGCTTAGACAACAGAGTCAAATCTTTCATTCCAATTTCACATGGATGGAGTGAGGTGGGCCACCAGCTAAGGAGCAATAACCTGAGCACAACTGAGAATGAAGCAATTGAAGTAGGACAGGGGCTGCAGGCACAGTTTGATATGTTGTTGCAATGCAGGATTCATTCTGAAATAAAACCTCACATGGAGTCCAAGTTACTTCTAGAATCATGGAATGATGATTTCACAGGCTCAGAGAAGCTCAGCGATTTGCCTTAGGTCACACAGCATGTGAGTTGCAAAGATGGGAGAGTTCTGGGTGTTTTTTGCATGTTTTGTCTTGGTCTCTAAGACGGCAGGTTTTTCCCTCAACCCTTCTGACCCTTTCCACAAGCCCCAGTGTTAGAGGTTTCTGATGGTCTCCAGATGAAGGAAATATCCATGCATGAAGTGAAGCAAGACAAATACAATGGTTGGTGGCTCTTGCTGCTGCCCCACGGTCTAGGAGAGCATGTTGGAGTAGAAGCTGAAGCTCTCTGTCACGGTCTTGGAGTCACTGCGAGAAGAGCCGTTGGAGGTCAGGTCCAGCGACGTGGGCGTGGCCTTGGGGACATCCTCCAGCTCCTCCTCGTGGGCCCCCACCACTGTAGAGACGGTGGTCTCCAGGCGGCTGACCTTGTACACGCTGCCCTGGGTCTGGAGGTACCGGGTGGATTTCATCTCCAGCCCCTCGTAGTCACCGGCGCTGATGAAGGGGCAGCACCGGAAGGCATGCTTGAATCCCAGACGGAATCTGCAGGAGAAAGCAGATGGAGAGAGGACCCTTGGGGCTGGCTGGCCTTCAGAAGGGGTCCCCACCATTGCAGCAGCTCTTTAACACACAAACACATCCAAGTGTGATTCTGTGTTATTATTGGTTTTAAAATTAATAGACAACTGGAGACACTAATGCACCAAAGATTTAAAGGTCAGTCACCAAGATCAAATCCAGGACCAGAACCCGGGTTCACGTGAAATGCACATCTTCACTGAGTGACGCCTGAGCAAGGCTGCCTGCTCTGGCCTGGGCCAGCGGGCTCTGGGTTAGCTCAACATTGACAGACATTTGGCAGTAAAAACACAGAACACTCAGTCTTTTCCCTCAAGTAGCCCAGGGACTGAAAGGTGACTTGCTGCCAATCATGCCCCTTCAGTGAGCCTCAGTTTCCCTCTTTGTACAACAGGAAGAGTCAGCCTTTACTTAAAGACATGCTGGGAGATTTAACCTGCAAAAGTTTATGAAGGTCATCAGGCTCCTCGAAAAAGGCCAAGTCTCTGAGTTAGACTAAGAGAGAGCATTCGGACAAGTTCAAGAGAAGGCCTTTTCCTAAATCCATAGAACCTGAATGTCTCATGCACAGAAGGCACTTTTTAGGCTGATGACTGATGGATATAAAGATGGTAACAAGCATTTTGTTCCTGCCCCGCCTCCCACCTCCTTTCCCACCCAGAGCCTGGGGTCCCAGCCTGGGTGACAGATTGTGCTGCAGCCACGGTGTCCCGGCTCCCTGCTGGGACCCTCTGTGAGTCACGGTGAATTCCCTTTTGACGATCACCATCCCTGATGGGGCGCCCCCTGCTCTTACTTTGTCTGAGGTTGTGGGGATCACTCTCCCCAACCCCTTTGACCAAGTACGGGCAGGAATCATACATTTGAGGACTCCTCTCTGCTTACCTCATCCTGCTAGAACTGCAGGCAGAAACTGGGTAAAGCTGCCCAGGTTTTCCAATGGGATAGGGAGAGGAAAGTGAGCGATCAGAGAAGGGAGAAGGTGCCCTGTGGGGGATGGTATTCCAGTGGCGCGTGTGGTGGGCTCAGCTTTAAACCCACTCTCTTTCTCTCTCTCTCTTTGGATCCATAGGGCAAACTCACAGGCCATCAACAGGCTCCAGCTTGCAGGCATGCTACAGATGCAGCAGTCACAGAGGTTTTTTTAATTCTACCTTCCTCTCCCCATCACACGTGGTTGGCAGTGTTTAAAAATCAGATTTTGCATAAAATCTGGATCTGGATCCTCTTGAAAAAGAAAAAAAAAATCTGTTTATTTACCCTGAGCTCACATTCCTGCATAGCAATCATCAGTGGGAGCTGAAGAGCATGGTAATGAGTTTGCCGCAGTCCTCACCACTCCCTCTTGTCTCCCAGCTGACTCTGGTAGGCCAGCTGCTTGGCCACTGTACAGGCAGATGGTTTTGTGGTTCCTGGAGGGGGTATGGGGAATGGGGTCCTCACCTGTCATTGAGGCAGCAGTAGATGATGGGGTTGTACATGGTAGAGCTCATGGCCAGCCACATGATGGCCAGGTAGACCTGCTGGATAAACTTCTCCAGGTAGATATCTGGGTTGATGTAGGGCAGGAGGAAGAAGATGTGGAAAGGCAGCCAGCAGATGGCAAAGGTGCATACCACAACGATCATCATCTTGACCACCTGGCAAGAGGTCAAGACAGGTGAGGCCACCAGCACATTCTCCCCACTCCCTTGGGGCTGTGTTCTTACTTCTCTCACCCCCTCATTGCACACAGTGTGGGATGGGGTGGGAAGTATTTATAATGACCACTTTTGATAAGGAGGAAGGACCTGTTACATGCAGTGCCAAAGGGCTTTGGTTATGTCCGTGGTTCTCAGAGTGTAGTCCTGGGATTGGCGTCATCAGCATCACCTGGGAACTTGTGAGAAATGCAAGTTCGTGGGCCCCACCCCAGACCTACTGAAATCAGAATCTCTGGGACCAGGATCCAGCAGTGTGCATTCTGACAAGCCTTCCACGTGACTCTGATGCACAATCAAGTTTGAAAACTTCTATTCTGTTATCCTTCTGGGCAATGACTGGAGGAGCCAGGGAAGACCAAACTAATGGGGAAAGCTTAATGTGTCTTCCGAAGGGCAGGATCCAGGAAGGCTGAGGAAGCAGCAGAGGGAATGGGAAAGGGGAGGGACAAGGATCCAGGGCAGGGGCGAGGTTAGGAAACTCAGGGGCAGTGATGGAGAGGGGAGGAGATTCGGGTGGCTGTGGGAGGGAGCTTCGGAACGTCAGATGTTTATAGGGGACTAAAAGAAGATTTTACGAATACTGGGTGATGTAACCCCCTCCTTTCTATCCCCAAGAAATCTTCAGTAAAGAACTACATAGCATCCACACAGTGAAATATTACACAAAATAAGTATGAAGAATGAGAAAGCTCTCCATATGTTGAATTTTGAAGATCTCATGGTGAGAAAAAGCAAGGAGAACACTGTGCATTTACTATTTGTGTAAAAAAGGGGAGGAGGAAAGGATATATATTTATTTGGCTTATAAATACATTAAAATATTTAGAAGGATAAATAAGAAACCAATAACAGTGATTACCTGTGTGAGTGTGTATGTGTGTGTCTGCAAGTGTGTGTGTGCCCTTGAGAACTGGGTAGACGGAGAACCTGAAAGGAAGGGAGACTTCTCATGGTTTTAATATGTTTCTTTAACTTTTAAATTTGAAATAATTTAAGATTCCCAAAAAGTTGCAAAAGTAGTACTGAGAGTTCCCAGGTGCTCTCACCCAGTTTTCTCCAGTGCCGGCATCTTACATCACCATTCTACAGAATCAAAACCAGGAAGCTGATGCTTGTAATACTATTAACTGCACTACACACCGTATTTGGATCTTGCCAGTTTTACAGGTGCTGATTGTGTGTGTGTATCGTTCCATGACATTTTATCACACGTGTAGGTAAGTGACAACACCCCACAATCAGACTATAGGGCTATTCTCTCACCACAAAGAAATTCCCTCCTGCCGCCCCTTTATATCCCCCAACCCTGACCCTGGGGACATCAGATCTGTTCTCCATGACTATGATTTTGTTCCTTTTAATACGTTTTGATTTTGAACTATGTGAATGTATTACTTATTCAGATTTTAAGCAAATAATTAAGAGAGGACCGCCTTTCTTAGTTAAGTGTGTGTGTGTCTTAATAGATTGACAGGTAGCAATAACTTCTAAGGAGCAGGTGCAGATCACAAATACATTGATGAGACGTCCTTCCCCTCCCTCATCTCCCCTCCCTTCCCCTCCCCTCCCCTTCCCCCTCTTCCCCCTCTCATCCCCTCCTCTCCCCTCCCCTCCCCTTCACAGATGCTTTGTGCCTGGCGCCTCTCGCCTCCTCGGCTCTGGGGCTCACAGCCCTCCTGCTTGCCAGCCTGTCGCCCGAGCCAAGGAAGGTGAGGTGCTGCCCGGCCCCGGCTCACCTTGCGCTTGGCCGAGACTTGCTCGTGGTAACGGTCCGAGGAGTCCCCGGGGATCTCGCTGGCCCACAGGGTGATCCCCACGACGGTGTACGCATAGCCGATCACCAGCAGGGGGAGGAAGTAGATGAGCACTGTCACACAGATGTGGTACCTGCAGCCAGGAGGGCGGGAGGGGTCAGTCTGAGAAATAACTGGGGGTGGCCAGGCCTGGCAGCTGCCCCACTCGGCACTGTCATTGATAGGCATGAACTATCCGGTGCAGTGCAGGGTGTCACCTGCCACCTGCAAAGGGGGGATGGCTGATAAAAACGGATGAACCAGAAAAAGCCAATCTCAAATTATGTTTTCCTTCTGGATATCTTCAGTCAAGGGGATTCCTGCTCAGACTGGAAACAGAATAATAAACCTTGGTAAGAGGGAACTGAATCTGTTGTCTGCCCCAGCAATTTTAGTTGATGGTAAGTACAATATCATTTACAGAAAAAATGGATGTAAACAGCCTACATTAATAACAGTATATTTTCTGGAATGAAGGAGATAATTGTATCAGTTCACACCTGCCAGACTACACTTATGCACAATTTTGGTACAGGGATGTAGACAAACTAGTACATTCAGACGAGAATGCCCAGGATGCTTTGTGACAAATGGGCTCACGGAAATCAGAATAATAAGCTTGGAGAAGAGAAGACTCATTTAAACAGCTGTCTTCTATGAGAGGGATAAGATGTATCCTAGAACAGGTATGAGAAGATAGAAGCTAAAAAGTAAAGCCACTTCCAAGCCTGGCTCTTAGAAATATATCTCTAGATGGAAGCTGCCTGGGTCCCTGCATCACTGCCTGGAACAGAAATGTCAGCTGGCTCACAATGGACTGCAACATGTGCAAGAAATGAACCTATGCCATGTTCGGCCACTGAGATTCTGAGGTTTGTTTGTTACCAGAGTACAATTTATCCTATTCTGTTTCAGCAAGGTCTCCTCTAAGTAGGAGACTCAAATAAGGTTTTTGCCTTTTGAGAAATGATATTTTTCTCTAGGAGTCCTTGGCTTGTTTGGACAGTCATAGCCATTTTTTTGGATATGAGTGTAATGGAGAAGCTCAGCATTCCAAATAGTAATAGTAATAATGATGAGAACAGCTATTATTTTGGGGCTTTTGCCATAGGTCAATAATACCTATGCCAATGTTAATATTATTGCCAGTATAATAATAATAATAATATTTATAATGGGCACAATACCAAGTATTTTACTGGCATTTTCTTTTTTCATCCTCAAAACAAATGATGGGTAGGTGCTATAAAAATCCCATTTTGTCATTGAGGAAACCAAAGCTTAGACAGTTTAACCTGCTCAAATTCACACCAAGGAGTAAAAAGAGTTGGGATTAGAACTCAGGTCTGTGACCCCAGAAGCAGCGTCTCATCCCTGGGACAAAGGTCACCCAATGACCCTTTTCCCCTCTGTTTACAATCTACGCTTATTCTCTGCAATGATTTTCTTCCAACAAGGAAAGCCCAAGGAATCACTCAAGTTAGTTCTTTCTCTTTTATTGATACTCCATTTACTTTCAATCACTCCTTTGCAAAGCCCTGCGGTTTTACCACATACTGACATCTGCAATCTGAAGACACCCGCACCACCACTTTGGCAGAGTCACGAGCAGCTGCCCTTCTGTGCAGACAGGCCACTCCTGTCTCCCCTGGCCACCAAGGACCCTCGAGTGGCACCTCCTTGGGAGCCTTCTGAGTTCTCCAGCCACCGTGGCTGTGCCTGCATCCCCGGTTTGCTCCGTGATCTCAGCCCTTCTCTCCCACGGCTGTACAGATAGTGTTTGCAAATAAAGCATTTGAAGACTACAGGGGCAGGGACCCCCCTCCTGGTTGCAACTGTTTCTCCTACCTGTCAAAACAGCCCCCCTTACATAGCTGAGCTTTTGTCGGGAGGGAGAACACTGCAGTCAGGTCACTGATGTTTCTAACCAGGACCAGGGCTTCTCAAACTTGAGTGCAAACCTCAGAATTCCCGTGAAGGGCTGGTACAAACACAGATGGCTGGGCCCCACCCCAGTCTCTGGCCCAGCAGGTCTGGGATGAGCCTGAGAATCTGCTTTTCTCTCCAGTTCCCAGGTGATGCTGCTGCTGCTGCTGGTCCCAGGTCATGCCTTGAGAAACGATGTTCTAGATCCTGTGCTGTTCGAAGCTGTAATGGACCCCAGAAGAGCCATGACCATTTAATCCAATCTTGTGGGGTGGGGACTTTGGACTGAATAGTTCCATGGAGATGTGACCAACTCAACTGTGGATGAGACCTTTGATTAAATTATTTTCATGGAGGTGTGAACCCACCCATTCAGGGTGGCCCTTGGTTAGAACACTGGAGTCCTTCAAGAGAGCTCACAGAGAGAAGGAGCTCAGAGAAGCTGAGAGAGACATTTTGGAGAGAAGACCAGCAGATGCCAGCCATGTGCGTTCCCAGCTAACGGAGGTGTTCTGGACACCATCCGCCGTTCTTCAGTGGAGGTATCCTATTGTTGATGCCTTAGTTTGGAAATTTTTGTAATGTAATCCAGAGTTTGCCCCTGGGAGAAGCTAAGAGCCAACACAGACCCAGTCCCTTGGAGATGTTTGGAGATGCAGACAGAAAGACATTTGGAGATGTTAAGCTAAGAGATGAAGCCCAGAGTTTGCCCCAGAGAAGCTAAGAGAGGACCCCCAGACACTTAGAAACACCCTGGGAGACCAAGCAAGAATGCACAGGAGCTGAGAGAGAGAAGCTAAGAGAGACAGAATCCCAGGGACATTTTGGAGAAAGTCATTTTGAAACCAGAACCCAGGAGCAAAGGACCAGCAGATGCCAGCCATGTGTGTAACCAGCTAACGGAGGTGTTCTGGACACTATCAGCCGTTCTTCAGTGGCGGTATCCTCTTGCTGATGCCTTAGTTTGGAAATTTTTATGGCCTCAGAATTGTAAATTTGTAACCCAATAAATCACCTTTATAAAAGCCAATCCATTTTGGGTATTTTGCATTTTGGCAGCTTTAGCAAACCAGAACAGACCCAGGGTTCTCAACCCCAGCTGCCTGCGGGAATCCCCAGGGAAGCTTTGAAAATGCCCAATGCCCAGAGATAGTTACCCAAGTGGCCTGGGTGAGAGAACAGTAAACAGCATTAAAAAAAAAAATTCCCCAAGTGGTATTGATATGCAGCCAGAGAACAACCGATCGTTGTTTGGGATTTTATGACTTCATTGAAGTGCCCTCTGGGAAATTATGGATCAGGCCGATAGGCAAATTCTAAGATGAATCAGTAAACATATGATTTATCAGCCTTTTTTCTTTTTTTAAGAAGGAAATGTAATTTTCTTATTTATCTGAAACCAACAAAAAGTATGGACTTAATTTCAGCTAGAGAATGTTATAGTCAGGTAGAACAATGGCTTGTTCATGCTCTAATAGGGATAATCAAGAATAATAGGAAAATTTTATCTGAGCTAGGGTGTGAGTTTCCAGATTTGCAGACTTCTACTCCTTCCAGGCACTCCCTGCCCTTGCCTCCACCTCCCCCCCAAAAAGGTAGGTTTGATTCTTGGATAGGATCTGAGATTAAACACCTCCTCCTACGTCTTGGCTCAGATAAACTCCATTTACACAGAAATTGCAAATGCTCAGTCCAAACAGTGACCGAGTTATCAAAAATTCTAAACGAATGTAGGTGAAATGAATGAAACTTCCTCATTAGAAAATACTAATATGAATACACTTCTTTCACTTTGATAATTTTGGGGGGAAATTTTACCATACCCTTGTAGTTAATTGGAGACAACCATGTTTTAAAAATTTTTGTTTTGTTTTTTCATGAAAATCATTGCTTTTGAAAGCTGGTCAATGAGCCTCGTGTAGTCTCATTTTGTGTGGCTTCATGCTTTTTTCTTAGCTCTTGATTCTCATATTTTCTAGGTTCCAGCCAGGCAGGATTTTATAAACTCTTAGAGTTAATATCTGCCTTGGGAGAAGAGATCAGGGGTCGGGATACACTAGAAGTGAGCCAGAGAGAGAATAAGGTATGCCCGCAAGAGGTGGCGGCAGAAGGGAAGGCTGGCCCCGCTTAGCCCTAACTTACTGAGACAACGGGGGAACCCAGTGCATTGGTTTTGATCATTAAGTCCTGTTGATTGACTTATTGTTACTTTCAGAAGGAAGGTTCTCGCTACAACCTCATGCCTTGTTTCTCCTCTCTAGTTCACGCCTCCGAGCAGGGAGCAGGGCTTGGCACATACACAGGAGAAGCTCATTGCCTATGGAAACCGAGGCCCAAAATCTTGCAGGTTTCCTTGTTTTTAATATCTTAACACCTCAATGTGCACTCACTCATCCAGGTTCACTTATGTCTCACTAGCTGGACTCACCTCATTGTTTAAGCATCAACAGTTCCGGCTTCTGAAAGAAGCCTTGGCATTGGGAATCAGGATCGATAGGTCTATTTTATAATATCCAGGGATAGTCCTACTGTGCTTCATGGAGACTGTAAGTGCCTTGGGGTAGGGAAAGAAGGGGCCATGAGGGCCGGGCTCTGGGCTCCATATCTTCACTCTAACCAGACAGTTCTGCCTTGCTGGGTTTACAATATCGTCTTTCTGTAGATGACTTGGTTGGGGGCAAAACAGATTTCCACTGTTACAGAAACTTTGCAAAGCACTGATTAAATCCAAGCCCCCAACCAGTTCATTGACCCTCTATGCAATATCCCTACCAAGCAATCATCCAGCAGTCTCTTCTTGAATACTCCCTGTGACATGGTGCTCACTACTTGTCGAGCCCAGCTACATCAGCGACACCCAGAAGCTTGTTAGGGATGCAGACTCTGAGGCCCCACTCCAGACGGACTGAACCAAAAAGTGCATTTTAACAAGACTCTCTGGTAATTCTTCATGCATGTGGCTCTCAGTCTTGGCTGCACATTGGAATCACTTGGGGAGTGGTAAAAAATTCCAACACGACTACCCTAGAGCCTCTGGTTCAATTGGCCTGCAGTGCAGCCTGGCCATTAGAATTTTAGAAGCTTCCCAGGTGATTCTTCCAGCATGGCCAGGGCTGAGAATTACCCAGATAGAGCCTCCTGCTGTTGGGCAGCATGACTGGAGCAGATCCTCCTTAAACTGAGAGATTTGTTGCCCTGTAGCTTCCACTGGTTCATCCTAGGCCACAAGCAACAAGCAGAATCCACCTCTGAGGACGGTGCTGCAAACACAAGAGGCTGAGATTATGTCTGTCTCCAGGGTCTGCCCTCTACATCGTGGGCTGGGCAGCCTCACCCTGCACCTCCACGGAACATTCCTTGGTTGTCTCTCCTTCTAAGGGCATGGTGTAAGATTCCTGCTTGATTTTTTATTTCCTGGGGGAAAAAATGTGTTTTTCACAGATAAATGGGGTTACTTTGTTGTAAAAGAAAGCAAAATCCATATACTTCTTGGTGTGCTTTGACCACCTGACATCAGAGCCAAATTTGAAAGCTCTTGAAGACTCTTAGGAAGCAGGCAGAAAGGCTGACCCACTAAGTAATAAATTCAGCAAGTACTTCTTCAGCATCTGTTATGAACCTGGCCCTGTGCTAGGGGTGGTTGCTCTGAGGACAGCTTTGGTCTTTGCTCTCTTCTCAAGTAGCTGGCAGTCTGTCGGTGAGACAGGGAAGTGCCAAGGGGTTGACAGTGTTGTCTCTGCAAAAGGAGAGGAGGCATGGGGGGTGGGGGTGGGGGGAAGGGGACGCCTTGCAAATAAACCTATAATATAAAGATACATAAAAAATTTAAAAAGTAACCTTAAATACAAAGGGATAGGTGTTTTGTTACTAAGTGCATGGAAGGCGGAAGTGAGATACCCAACCAAGCTGGTCAGGGAAGCTTCCTGGAGGAGGTGGTGCTGGGCGAGGCCTTGAAACACAGGTAGGAATTAGACAGACCAAGAATGGCGAGGTAGGCACTGCAGGTAGGGAACCCCACACATGTAAAGGCTTGGAGGGAGAACCACGGTGTGATGGGGGTACTGATGGGACTTGTACTGAGTGGAGCATAGACCAAGTGGGGAAGGACCAGAAGAGTTGGCCAGGAAGGTGGTATATTAGTCAGGGTTCTGCAGAGGAACAGAACCAACAGGAGAGAAGTATGTGTCACTTTATTTCCATCTCTAGATACCTATTTATCTCTATCTATGTCATCTATCTATCTATCTATCTATCTATCTATCTATCTATATCTATCTAATCTCTCTATATCTATAATTATGTATCTATATCATGTGTCTAATCATCTATGTATCTAATCATCTAGCTATCTATATAGTATATCATCTATCTATATCATCTATTTATCTAATCTATCATCTATCATCTATGTATCTAATGTCTCTCTCTCTCATCTATCATCTGTCTGTATTATCTATCTACTTAATCATCTATCTATGTATCTAATCATCTATCTATATCATCTATCATCTATCTATCACCAATCTAGCTCTCTATCCCATCAATCATCTATCTGTCTATCTATGTAAATATTAAGAGATTTATTGTAGGAGTTGGCTCACACGACTATGGGGTTTGGCGAGTCCAAATTCCATTGAGCAGGCTGCAAGCTGGAAACTCCAATGAAGGTGATGTTGGTTTCTCCAGGAGAAGCAGGCTGGCTGAAGTAAAGATAGAAATTCTTCTCTCTGACTGCTGAAATCCTCAGTGTACACTCTAAGGCCTCTGGGTGATAGGGGGAGGAGACCCTCTCCTCGCTGGAACCAATCTCTTTTGTTTATCATAGATGGACTCAGCCCTAGATGCAATCAATTGACTAATGATTTAGATCCATGTACGAAATACTCTCACAGTATCAGTCAGGCCAGAGTTTGTCTGACTAAGTAACTGGACACCATAACCCAGCCAAGTTGGCACATGAAATTTCACCATCACAAGTAGACAGAGACCGAATCGTGAAGGGCATATTATAAAAAGCTGGGGAGTTTGTCATGAATTCTGAATTTGATGGAAAACCATGAAATCTTTTTAAGCAGGGAGTAATGTGATCAAATACTTGTATTCTGGCCGTGGATGGATGCAGGCACGGCTTGGGACAGCGAGCTTTTAGGATGCTGTATGTTGCCTGGTGATTACTGAACCAGAATTAAGTTAAAGGGTATCCACTTTTTAAAAACAGGTTTGATATATATTGTCAAATCACTTTCTAGAAAACATATGCCAAACGGTATCCCCAGCTTTTCATGAAATTGCCCTTTTCCCTGCAATGTCTCATGGGGCATTACCATGCATTTTAGTCTTTCATGGTTTCCTACTTTGATTTTAATATTTAGTAATTCAGTGTAAGTTGAAATGTTATAATTACACTTTTTAGTCATTTTCATTTCTTCTGTGACTTGACTGCTTGTATAATTTGCTCAATTTTATACGGGGGTATTCATATTGTCCTTACTAATTCGTAAGAACTCTTTATGGCTTCTGTTTATCAAATTATGTTTAGAATGGTCTTCTCCATATCAAAATTACAAAAACATTCACCTAGACTTTCTCCCTGTTTATTTATTTGCATTTAATTATTCAGTCCATCTTGGTATTAAGAGAAAATACTCCAAATTTGTTTTCCAACAATTGTTTGCAATTTTCCCAATACTATTTATTGGCTACTCCATGCTTTCCTCACTGATTTGAAATGACACTTTTACCATCTACTACCCACATGGATATTGGATTCTGATTCTGGGCTTTTGTTCATTTTCCTTCATCTATCCCTCCTCCTTTCTGGTGTCAGCTCCTCACCATCTCAATTCTTGTGGCTTTGTAGTACATCTTTTATCTGTGGCAGTACAAATCCCCTCTTATTATATCACTTAGTTCCAAAAAATAAAATATCATCTCCAGACCTGTGCACTTTCAAGAAGAGGGTCAGGGGACAGTTGCAGTTATTTGCAGCCAGGGCTGCAGCTTCCCAGAAGATACCAGGTTGTAAACTCACTGGCTATCTCCAGCACCAATACTCACGATGGAGTCTCGTGAAGGATGCTTCTGGTCTGCCCAGGGCCTTCTGTCTCTTATGGTCAGTTCCCTCAGGCAAAGAGAAAGATCTGAAGAGGGTGCATTACCAGGAATGGGTGTCAGAGTTTGGAAATGCTCTAACAAGAGAAAGCTAAACACTGGACTCGAGTAGAAAGGAACCAAGCTCCCTTACCCACACCATCCTCTTTCCGTGCTGGTTAGGGGCAGTGGAAGGATGGGGAGTGGGTCCACAGCAGGGGGTGGGGTAGTATGTGCACGGAGGCAGGCAGCTGATAATCGTGCCTCAAATTTTGATTGGGTGGGTGTGTTAAACACAAACAAACAAACCAAACAAGCCCTGAGTTACAAAGCTCCTGCAGGCTTCCTATGGCTGAGAGAGGAGAACAAATGAGATGGTTCTTGGTTTGGCCAAGGATCTTATTGTGTTTGGGGGATAGGAAAAGATAGTTGGGAAGCCTAATGTGAGGTGAGGTGGAAAAGGCTAAATTGGCTTTTGTGGGGAAAAATATCAAGAGTACAGGTAACAAGAGAGAGAAGGATGAGAGAGTAAGCCTAAGAGGAAGAGGGAGAGGGAGAAGGAGAGAGAGAGAGAGAAAGGGAGGGAGAGAGGGAGACAGAACAGAGAAAGACTGGGGGGAGCCTGAGCCCCGTGTTGGAAGCAGGGACTTACAAAGGACACAGCCAGCAAGAAATTTCCTTGATGAGGGCTTCTCACTTCATCACAAGG